>NC_133111.1:26394284-26399428 GCF_022965805.1 Primulina eburnea | reverse complement strand
CTAGACTCACTAGACTTGATTGTTGTAGGTACTGATGATGTCGGGGCCGAGGGCGGGGACCAGTTAGCTAGCTCGAGTCGGAAGTAGTAGGACCCGAGGACCTCAGTGCAACATTTTTATTATTTGATTGCGCAAACATTTTAATTATTGTTGGGAAAAAAACTTTTTTACTGTCATTTCGAAAATGTTAATTTTCTTCCGCTGTCACTTTGAACATCAAACTTTATTTATCAGTTCATTTATGAATGACGCAATTTTAATTATTTAAAAAGAAAAATTTTAAATTTTCCGCAAATTTCCAAGTAAAGATTTTTAGGCCTCTACATATTAGGCAAACCCTGGTCCAATGTATTGGAAGGCCGTGAAAGATATTCTTAAGTACTTGAGAAGGACTAAGAACTTGTTCATGGTCTATGGGGGTGGAGAATTGAAATTGGAAGGCTACACTGATTCTAGCTTCCAATGTGACGTAGATGATTCGAAATCGACCTCTGGCTTTGTATTCATGCTTAATGGTGCGGCTGTCTCTTGGAAAAGTTCCAAGTAAGACACTTTTGCAGATTCCACCACTGAAACTGAATATATTGTTGCATCTGATGCAGTCAAAGAGGTAGTTTGGATGAGAAATTTTGTCCAAGAGTTAGGCATTATTCCTAATGGAGTTGATCCAGTCCCGTAGTACTGGGACAACACTGGTGCCATTGTGCAAGCAAAGGAACCAAGGTCGGTCTCATTAGCGATCCAAATATGTACTGAGGAAGTTCCACATCATACGGGAGATTGTGTTAAGAGGAGACATATCAATCGAAAGAGTCTCCTCTGCAGATAATGTTGCTGATCCACTTACATAGCCCATGACAGGACCATTGTTTGAAAACATCGCGATGCAATGGGATTAAGGGTAGTTGGCTCTAGGGCAAAAGGGAGATTGTTAGAGTAGATGCCCTGCAAGCCAACGGTTGGCTAGGGAATTTATTGACTCAAGTGAAATAAACAATCTTTATTTAATATAATTTAAATTTTTATGGTCTTGTTATACTTTATCTGTATACCCATGCAAACAGCATAGATAAAGTCCTTGATTATGCTTTAATACAAATGAATCATAATTCGATGTTGAAACTCATTTGTAAACACAGGATATTCGAAATTCGTTCCTAGTCGATTCAGCCGCCTAAAACATGGATAAAGGTCGCTTGAGCTCGAGACTAGCATCTGTGATTTTGTGTACTGCGTTTCTTGGTAAGGGCATGGAGATGTCCAAACATGCAGATGGGTAGTCATATATGATTATACCGAACAACCCTCCCTCGGACTTTCTAAGTGGTTATCATTCATCGAGAGGATAAGTCCGTGGTTATGATTGTACACCATTAGTCCTTACGACCCGGGACAACACTGAGGCTCTATATGCTAGGGCTGAGCTTTGACTCGTTTACCGGCTCCAGGAGAGTCATCGGGTGGCGAGGTTGGGTATAGTTTGCCACACATATAGGAGCCAGTGCATTGTAGTCGGGGATTCACCGCTCACCTGCGGGTGTGGATATCCTATGTGATCTAATGAAATAATAGTGCATGGAATCTCTGGCCAGAGCATGAGATGTACGTTGGAGAAGGAGTTCTCCAATAGTACCCGCGATGCCACTATCATAGTGGTTGCAGATTCGATCGGGATATATAAGATGAAGGGACCGTACAGTACGTTAATCATAATCGACTGGTTCTTACAGGCACTATCAGTGATACCTAGGGGATCATGGGACGATGCTACTAGACGATCTTACCATGATCCGATGTGTAATGCTCGAGATTTAATTAATGTAATCAGACGTTGATTAATTGACATGATTGAGGTCATACGAACTTGAATGAAGAAGCCGGGCCATTCAGAGACCAGATTGGGTGAAGCATGTGAATTATGTATATTTGGTACAGAACTGTTGGCTCTTGAGCGGTAGAAAAGAGTCGCCCGAGCGCCAATGCATCAATAGAATGGATTTGGACAGAATTTCTGGCGCCCGAGCGGTAGTTTTTGACCGCCCGAGCGCCAGGGGATGGTAAGATGAGTAACCGGGCAGAAGGCTCGACGCCCGGGCGGTAATTCTTGACCGCCCGAGCGCCGCCTGAAAATGGTGAAAAAGATGACACGTATCTTTACATGCAACGTGTGAATATATAATGCATACAAAACTTCATTCAGAGATAAGAAAAGAGGGAAGACGGAGAGAAAGCTTCAGAAAAGTAGTGAAAAATCCTACGCCTTTTGTGAGAAATCCGTCCGTCCGAATTAGAATCCGACTTCAGTACTGTGTTCCTATCGACGCAGGCTTCAACTGGACGTAAGTTTTGTTACTTTTAGAAATGATTTGAATTTATGATATTGTCAGAATTGAATATGAATCAGATATGGTATTTCTACTACAGTAGACATTGTATAATTGAAGTCAGATTAAAGAATAGACTGATTGTACAATTGTTATGATTTTCAGAGTTGAATTAATTGACATTTGATATCAGAATTGTGTTGTTATTAATCTTGAGTATACAGATATTGAGATTATGAATTGTACTGGTATTGAGTATGAATTCTGGTACTATATCTGTGATTTTGAGATTGACGGGATTATCGAGACTGTATTGTTATGCCGTCAAAAACATCATTTTATTTAGATTGATCAGATTCAGTAATGATTTTGATTGTATCGTGATATCGTGGATATGAATTAGATTGTACCCTGTTCAGATATGGATCAGATTAGATACCGATTTGAGTATTGATCAGAACAGGTTTTGAATTGAGTTATTTACTGATATTGTAATTATACGATTGTCATTGTCAGACTGGGTATGGACAGATCAGAATACAAGACTTCGTCTTCGTCAGACCGGGAAGACAAAGATATAAATAAATGTTGATTCGGGATTACACAACCCGAGTTAGGTTTGACTGGAGTTTCCCAAAATCACATACTTTATTTATTGCATTGATATTTTCAGATTATCAGATTGATATGTTTAGTCTATTGAATGATAGCAGAGCCAGAGTTTGAGTCTAGGACAGATCAGCCTAGCTAGGGCAGAACCGCCGAGTCTTTGTCAGAACAGCTGAGACTCTAGACTTACGGTGTATCGATGAGCTTAGATGTAGAACGACTTCTATTGTAGACATTCGATACACAATGCCGAAGTCTAAATTAGATCGGGATCCCTAGATTAGAATGAGAGATGAGTCGAGTCTTAGATATGGAGACTAGAATTGAATTACAGATCAGTATTGATTTATGTTTCGTAGATTACGATTCATGTTTTATTTACAGATTAACATTGGTACATGTTATTCGATTTTGATACATGTGCAAAGATATAATTCATGCTTTTATGTTAATTCAGTTAATTGCATGTATACATTGTTTATACTGGGAATTATTCTCACCGGAGTTATCCGGCTGTTGTCTTGTTTGTATGTGTGCATGACAACAGGTGGGGGCAAGGATCAGGGTCAAAAGGATGATGAGAGATCGAGATTAGAGTGGTGATTCCGGACTTGGATGTAGACTTGGTTTAATACTTGAAATTGTAGTTAAACCTTAGACTAATTGAATAATTGTTGTACATTATTGTACTTTTATACTGAGATGTATATTAGTTAAATTCAATTACGTTCCGCACTTATATTTTTAAAAGAAAATTTTTTTAGACCCTGTTTATCTTAATTGATAATTAGTCCCAATGATGATTAAGAACATGATTAGTGTCCTGGTCCCCACAACAGGTGCTATCAGAGCGATAGATCCTTTAGACTGAGATAGAAGAAATGAGCGGGGTAGATTGAGTTTCTTTCCTTGCATGTGATTGCTAGCATGAGATTTATTTTAATGTTGATTGACATTGTGTATGCTAGCATGAGATTATGTTTTGCTGCTTCGAAATACATGTTTACCTGATTATCTGAATTGAATTGGTATTATGTATTATTGAGTATGAATCAGATCTGATTCATGATTAGCAGTAAGATGATCCGAGAAAGAATGGAACATGTTTGTCGTATTTGGGTTACTAATGGTTTTGGTAATCAGATATACCTCCTAGAAGAATTCCAGAACGGGGGCAGTACTTCGGTTGAACATATAGATATATCAGAAACTACTCCGATAGAAATAAAGTTGAAGAAGTTTCAGTCGTTTCAACCGCCGATTTTGAGGGGTACTGAGATGTCTGAAGAGTGTCAGAATTGGTTAGATGACATAGAACTATTGTTTGATCTACTTGATTATTCAGATGAACAGAGAATTAAACTGGTATTCCACCAGTTACAAGAGGCCGCCAGGAGTTGGTGGATTACAATCAAGGGAATATTAGAACAACGTGGTACTGTGATCACGTGGGAAGTATTTAAAGCCGAATTCTATCAAAGATTTTTCTCAGTTTCGTACCGGGAGGACAAAAGAGCAGAATTTGAGAATTTGAGACAAGACCAACTGAATATTGAAGAATATGTTGTTAAATTCTCTACTTTACTGCGTTTTGTTCCTCAGATAGCTGGGAATGATGAAGTTGTAGCTGAGCAGTTCATCAAAGGATTGAATTCAGAGATAGTTGCATTGATAAATATGCAGCGACCTTAGCATTTTGTTGCTATTCTGAGTAGGGCAAAGAGAGCTGAGGTGAATCTGAATCGACAACGAGAAAGATTGGATGTGATTCAACTCCCTCTCCGATTTGATAGTGGCAGTACGAGTGGAAAGCAAGATTTGCTGAAAGCTCGAAAGAAACAGTTTAAGAAGTTAGGGAGCGGACTGAGTGGTTCGTCTAGCTCCAGTGGTTCCAGCCCGCGTTATACTAGAGTGTATTGCAGAACTTACGGAGGGAGACATCCCACCGAGCTATGCCAGGGAGTGACTGGTAGTTGCCATATTTGTAGACATCCGGGACACATTGCTAGAGTTTTTCCACAGAGAGATTCCCGAAGATTTCAGGGATCAGGACCATCTGGTGGTAATGACCGAGGAACAGACCCAAGAGGCACTTGACGATATAGTGGCAGGTACTGTTCCTTTATAATTATGTTGCATAAGTATTGAAATATACTAATGCATTCGTTATGAGTATTTTGAAGAATTGCATTGAGATATGCTGTATCTGTT
>NC_133111.1:24051242-24127086 GCF_022965805.1 Primulina eburnea | reverse complement strand
TTTGAAAATCATTAATTCTTTCATTGCAAGTAGATTCTATCAATACTCAAACTGCTCAAACCATGACAGACTTTACAAGATACTCTTCTAAATTTGCATCTGCACTTAATGTTCATGAAAAAGGTAAATTTCCTTCACACACCTCTACTAATCCCAAGATCATCATTCACAACTGGAACTTCTGGAACTCAACCGATGGATCAGATAAAATCTGTTATTACCCTTCGAAGTGGTAAGGTTGTGGAAAAATCCATTCTTGTGTTAGAGTAGGTGCACGTCAGCCCGTGTGGCCGAGTGTTCACAAATGAAACCTCTATGTATAAACGATCTTTATTTTAATAATATTTGAATTTATTAATTGGCGCATCTTTATCTTTTACCCATGCTAGTTGCATAGATAAAGTCCTTGAATATACAAATAGTAGAAGAATATGAATGCACATAAGATGAGTATCATGAAACTCATATTTGGAATACTGTAATATCTAACGGTTCTAGTCGATTCAGCCGCCATTAAGAGGAATAGGCCGCTCGAGTTAGAGACTAGTATCTGCGATGTGAGTACCATGTTCATTGGTAGGGGACTTGTGATTGTCCAACATGCAGATAGGTGCTCCTTGTAGGTGCACTGAACAACCCTCTATAAAGGACTTTCCAAGTTTTCTCACTTATCGAGTGGACGCCCTAGTTTATGGTGTACACCATTGTCCTTAGGACCCGAGACAACATTGAACTCTATGTGCTAGCGTTTCACTTTGACTTGTTTACCGACTCCTATGGGGTCATCAGGTGCAGGTTGGGTGTTACGGCGAAACGTATAGGAGTCGATGCATTGTAGTCGGGGATTCACCGCTTACCTACGGGTATGGATATCCTATGTGTTTTTCATGTATGTGGATTGAAATCTCTGATCAGAGTATGGTGGTAATTATGAAAGGGGTTTCATAGATTACACCATCGTGCACCACGACCATGACACAGTATCGATTCATTGACAACTCTCGATAGACCAATAGTTTTCGAATCGGTCGGGATATATGAGTTGAAGGGACCGTACTGTACGCTAACCATAATTGAATGGTTCTTGCAGGCACTATCATGTGATACCTAGGGAATCACGTAAGCGATTCTGCTAGCTTTTAACGTGATTGTTGGGTACTATCAGACTTGAGTTTGACGTTCTTACTATCAAGGAGTTGATAAGTAAGAATGGAGCAATTGGGGTATGCTCGAATAAGGACATGTTTAGTCCGAATCACATTGAGATGTGAACCCACGCTAGTTGTATCAATGAACCATTGGGCCACACAGTACTGGCTTTGTAAATCCCGATGAGAAATAAAATAGTTCAATGTGTTAACGGCTTATAAATGTTTTTATAAGCGTTAGAAAATAGAAGTATGACTTCTAAGAGAGATATAAATTTTATTTATGGAAGTGTTCCTAAGATTAAATTTGGCCAAGTAAATAATGTATGGAAAATTGTGATTTTCATAAACATTGTTGTGGACTAAATTAAATTAATTCAAGTGTTGAATTAATTAAACACTAGTGGACCTAGTAGAGTCTAAATAATTAAATTAATTCAAGTGTTGAATTAATTATAATATTGAGTCTTGTAGAGCTCAATTAATAATTATTTAACTAGTGGACTTGAATAATTCAAGTGTATTTAATTAATCTCAAAAATGTTTGAGATAATTAAAATTTAGTCTATGGTTTTTAATGTGTTAAAAACCATATATATATTAGAGCCATGCTAGGGTTTGCATGCTTGGGAGATCAAGAGTCTTGAATACTTTTTAAAATAATGCATGGCATGTGGATTACTTTTTGGACTACCAAACTCATCTTCCCTCCTCATTCAACTTACTTGACTTGGCCGAAAATTCCTTAGTTTTTTCTCTCTCATTTTTCAAGTTTTGTTCTTCATTTTTGGAGAGCAAAATCATTCTCATTGAAAAATCCTTGAGTTTTTCTAGTGCAAAACTTGAGGGGATTTACCTTGTTAGTGGTGGGCCTTATTTCTGAAGGAAAGGATTTGGAGGCTTGTAGATCTTCAACCAAGAAGAGCTAAAATATTATACTTTATTTGGTGCCATTACATCAACCTCAAGAGTTGATAGGTAAATCTTTCTTAAAACATCCTATGTATGGTGTTTTTTTTGTAAATATTGCATAAAATCTTGGTGGCCGAAAATCTTGCTTGAAAAAAAAAATTTTTGACTTCCGTTGCGCTTCCGCCACCGTAACCGGTCCGCTTTCAAGTGGTACCCGAGCTAAGGTTACGGTTTTTGTGTAATATTTGCATAATATTATGTTAGATCGATTTCTAACCGTTGTATTTTTTGGTGCAATAAAACTCAAGGACCGAAAATTTTACAAAACAAAAAAAAAAAATTTCGGGGCTGCCCGAGGGGCTGCCCGAAAATTTTGGGCAGCCGAGGGGCAGCCAGGGGCTGCCCGAAATGTTCAGGTTTTTATAAAAAAAAAAATTTTGTTGTTGCGAATCCGGCGACGAGCTCTGGCGACGGCGATGACGACTAGGGTTTCCAAAGTGTTTTGGTGAATCTTAGTGTCATGGGCCTTGAGATGTTGGGCCATTGGATGGACAACATAATTTGAAATTAAATGGGCCAAAATATTTTTGGTGAAAAATGAGTTTTGGGCCCTTAATTTTAAATTTACAATTGTTGCACATATTTTCTCATAAATAAATAATTGAAGTGGACTTTAATTATTTATAGTAAATTGTGATTTACAAGAAATTCGATTATAAATAAATTAATTTGAAAGTAGACAAAAGTGTTTGTATACTTTTTAATTTAATTTATTGTGTGCGGTTGTGATTGGATCAAGAAATATAATATTGGATCAATTAATTATAGTGATATTAATTGATGGTTTGAAATGTGATATTATGCATGAAGGATGATCAAAAGCCCAACCCAATTTGCTAGGTGTATGCTAGGATATTGTGTTGAATGATTGTAAATATTATCATTTTATAAAGTGGGCTTGGTTTATGGCCCTTGTCCCCACCCCATGACATGTATCCCTATGTGCCATGGATATTAATTGTAAATATTAAATAGGGGAAGATCAAGATTGGAAGATGGTGGCCTTGGTGATTATGAAGTCGAAGACATGTAATATTGGATGCTAATGTAATAGTATAGTTGCATTGCATCCCTGTGCATTTACCCTAGGATTGGACCTAGGCCCGTGTTTGGCTCACACGGGCCATTAGTGTTGGGGCAATTGATCATCCTTGTACTGTTTTCTATTTATATATATGCATATATGTTATAAATAAGAGTATGTGCGTTATTATTAGATAATAACAAAGTTGCATGAATCCGGCAAACGTACGATCAAACATGGCGAGCTTTTAAAATAAAATTAATGATGACGTTTTAAAATTAAAAACCCTCATTTTGAATGAGATTCAAAATTAATATCAAGTCCGAAAAGGGGATTATAAATTTGTTTATAATTTCCTTGTCTTCCTCGACATGGGTGCATGATGAACGCTACCCGTACTCGGGCGCGGCTCATATTATTGGGGAGCCTTGTGGCCGGAAAGCTGTGACATCCATTGACATGGTGATGTGAACTACGTGAACTCCCATGATTTCGGCTCTATTATTGAGGGAACTCATGCGACCGTCCATTAGGTTCAATATCGATGGGTTAGGCTTGACACTAAAGATGAACGACGTCTATAGGGGTCCTAATCAAACGTGAGACAAAAGTTTACGTTAAGGGTTTGCATTGTGATGCAATTGGGAAACTACCTTTTAGGAATGTGATTGGCTGTATAATCGGGATCATAATTCGCTAATTGGACCTTACGTACCTACTGAGGAAAGGAGTTTCCCGTTTTCACTAGAGGGTAGTGAAAATGTCAAAACAGTGGGAGCGATAATTTATAAGTAAAAGTCCAAACTTATATCTTATTAAATATTTTAAAATAGTCATTAACATTTATCTGTTTTACTTTTCAGTACATCTGTGACAATGTCATCAATTCGCAACCCGTTTTCCGTAATTCTCGAAAAACACATTCTAACCGGACCAAACTATATCACTTGGCTAGAAATTTAAAGATTGTCTTAAACTCGGAGAAAATCGCATATACACTGACTGAGTCGCCCCCTGATAGGCTCCGATGACTGCAGTCCCGAGGAATTGCAGACCTACAAGGATTGGTGCGACCATACTTGAAGGCGAATTGTTATATGCAGGCTTCAATGAATGATGAGCTGCAAGGCGATTCGAGATGCTAAGAATGCTGCTGACATTCATATGCACCCTCAAGGAGCTCTTCGGTGAAGCAGCTCGGCCTTTGAGGCATGCCACAGTAAAGGAGCTCATCACTTTACGCATGCGAGATGGACTTCGGTACTGAGCATGGCCTAAAGTTGATTGGGCTCGTGGAAAGCTCGTAGGCATGGATTTGATCTTGCATCGCGGAGTTGACCACGGATGTGTTGCTGTTGTCACTGCCCAGCTCTTTCGATCCTTTTGTCGTGAACTTCATATGAACAAGCTCGAGCCCAGCCTTGAAGAGTTGGTGAACATGCTTGTGACCTTTGAGTCCACAATCAAAGGAGAAGCAGGTTCTTTATGTGGGCTCTTCATCTGGCACGAAGACCGTCCACCTGGGAAGGGAAAGAAGCGTTCTTTCCAGCGTACCAGAAGAGCGTGCCCTTGAAGGGCAAAGTCCGAGTCCCGTAGTGGCAGCCGCGCCAGTGAAGGCTGAAAAGACTGTTGACATCTGTCACCACTGCAAGAACCCTGGACATTGGAGGCGTAATTGCAGGGAATATCTTGCGCAGAAGGGTTCTGGCAAAGGTATGTTCTACATTGAAGTGAATATCTTATTAACTCTACTTCTTGGGTATGGTACCGGCTGTGGCTCACATCTCTGTAATGATTTGCAGGTGATGGGAAGAAGTAGGAAGCTCAGGGAAGGTGAGACCTTCTTGAGGTTGGGCAATGGAGCAAGGGTTGCTGCCAAGGCTGTGGGAGATGTTTATTTATGTTTGAACAATGATTTTAATTTGGTTTTGAGAGATGTTTTATTTGTACCAGACTTGATCAAAAACATATTTCCATTCCTATGCTTGATATCGATGGATTTTCTTGTTTATTTGGCAAAGGTGTTTGCAATATTTACAAGAATGAATGTTTAGTTGTACCGGTGAACTTGAAAACAATCTCTACACCTTAAAATTAAAGATATTCCCTTAACAATGTCCAAACGATAACAACAACAAATAACGCAAACAAGATACTCTTAATTCGGCACAATTATGGCATGCTCGATTAGGACATATTTCCTCAAGAAGATGAACAGCTGTGGGGAGTTGGCATGTTTGATATGTCCGATGTTAATGCTCTCACGACTTGTGAATCCTGTCTAAAAGGAAAGATGACAAAATTCCCTTTAAGGGCCATGCGGAGCGAGCCAAAGGGTTATTGGATTTGATCCATACCGTGTGTGCGGTCCGCTTAGCATCACCACTAAGCATGGACATGCCTACTTCATCACCTTTACCGATGACCATTCGAGGTATGGGTATGTGTATTGATGAAATACAAGTCTGAAGCCTTTGAACGGTTCAAAGATTCAGAAGTGAAGTAGAAACAATTGGGACGAAGCATCAAGACACTTCGATCGGATCGAGGTGCGAGTACTTGAGTGCCGAGTTCCAAGAGTATCTAAGGGAGAATGGGATTCTCTCGCAGTGGACTCCGCCCGCTACACCACAGTTGATGGTGTTTTCGGAGCGTCGTAACCACTTTGATGGACATGGTTCGGTCATGATGGGGTTCACGAGTTGCCGCCATCCTTTTGGGGATATGCGCTTGAACAGCGGCACTGTTGTTGAACCATGTCCATACAAAAGCAGTTTGATAAGACACCATATGAGATATGGATGGGTAAGCCACCCAATATTCTTATTTTAGAATATGGGGGTGCCCTGCTTATGTGAAGCAGGTAGTGGGAGATAAATTGGATAGTCGATCCATTTTATGCTACTTTGTGGGATATCCAAAGAATTCAGCTGGATATTATTTCTATCATCCTCAAGAAACAAAGGTGTTTGTTTCTAGGAACGCAACCTTTTTGGAAAGGAATTCTATTGGATAGAAAAGGCGGATGATAGAACTCGAAGAGGTTCGAGAAACACCCACAGTTGTAGAACCCACACCCGAGAAGCCAAGTGAGGGATACAAGCTCCTAGAAGAACCGAGAGAGTCTCGAGACCACCTGTGAGGTATGGTCTGCTTCTTGAAGAGGGCCATGATGAGCCTAATCTTGGATGTGATCCAAGGACCTTCAAAGAAGCGTTATCGGATGCCGATTCATCCAAATGGCTGAAGCAATGGAATCTGAGATGAATTCCATGCATTCGAACCAAGTGTGGAATCTCGTGGATCCACCTGAGGGAATTGTTCCCATAGGGTGTAAATGGATTTACAAGAGGAAACTTGGGGCGGATGGGAAGTATTGACCTTCAAGGCGCGATTGGTAGCAAAAGGGTATACTCAAACACAAGTTTTTGACTATGAGGAACCTTTTCTCCAGTTGCGATGTTCAAGTCCATTAGGATATTGCTAGCCATAGCTGCATGGTATGACTATGAGATATGGCAGATGGATGTGAAGACAGCCTTCCTTAATGGGGATATTAAGGAAGAGATTTCCATGTCTCAACCTGAAGGGTTTACATCCATTGGAAGTGAGCATATGGTATGCAAACTTCAAAGATCTATTTATGGTCTTAAGCAGGCATCGAGGAGTTGGAACCTCAGATTCGATAGTACAATCAAAGAGTTTGGTTTTACTAAGAATCCTGAGGAACCCTGTTGTGTATAAGAAGGTCAGTGGGAGTGCTGTGACATTCCTTGTTCTTTATGTTGATGACATTCTACTCATGGGAATGATGTAGGATGTTGCAATCAACTAAGATATGGTTAGCAAGTAAGTTCTCAATGCAGGACTGGGTGAAGCATCTTTTGTATTGGAATACAGATCATAGAGATAGATCAAAAAGATTGCTTGGTCTCACCCAGTCCACATACATTGATACCATCGTGAAGCGTTCTCGATGGATGAGTCCAAGAGAGGACATCTACCAATGTGTCATGGCGTGTCCCTATCCAAGTCATTGTCTCCCAAGACTGATGCAGAGATAGCGGCGATGACACGAATTCCGTATGCTTCGGCTATTGGGTAGTATCATGTATGGGATGATATCTACACGTCCTGACGTGGCATTTGCACTAGTGTAGTGAGTAGATATCAATCCAACCCTGGTCTTCCACACTGGAAGCTGTGAAAGACATCCTCAAGTATTTGAGAAGGACCAATAGTTGTTTTTGGTCTATGGGGTGGAGAACTAAAATTGGAAGCTATACCGACTCTAGCTTCCAAAGCGATGTTGATGACTCGAAGTCAACCTCCGGATTCATATTCATGCTCAATGGTGGTGCTGTCTCTTGGAAGAGTTCCAAGCAAGACAGTACTGCGGATTCCACCACTGAGGCAGAATACATTGCTGCATCGGCTGCAGCAAAGGAGGCTGTTTGGATTAGGAATTTCGTCCAAGAGTTGGGCGTCATTCAAATGGAGTTGCTCCTATCCCGTGATGTGCGACAAACGGGAGCCATAGCTCAGGCGAAGGAGCCAAGGTCTCATCAGAAGTCCAAACACGTATTGAGAAAGTACCACATCCTCAGAGAGATCGTGGAAAGAGGAGATGTCGATTGACAAAGTCGGCTCCGCAGATAATGTTGCTGATCCACTAACTAAGCTTTACCAGGACCATCATTCGAGAAGCATCGCGAATCTATGGGTCTGAAGCATATGGGTAGTTGGCTCTATTGCGTGGGAGATTGTTAGAGTAGGTGCACGTCGAGCCAAGTGTTGGCCGAGTGTTCACAATGAAACTCTATGTATAAACGATCTTTATTTTAATAATATTTGAATTTATAATTTGGGCATCTTTATCTTTATACCCATGCTAGTTGCATAGATAAAGTCCTTGAATATACAAATAGTAGAAAGAATTGAGATGCTCATAAGATGAGTATCATGAACCTCATATTTGGAATACTGTATATTCTAAACGTTTCCTAGTCGATTCAGCCGCCATTAAGAAGGATATAGGCCGCTCGAGTTAGGACTAGTATCTGCGATGTGAGTACCATGTTTCATTGGTAGGGGACATTGTGATGTCCAACTGCAGATAGGTGCTCCTTGTAGAGTGCACTGAACAACCCTCTATAAAGGACTTTCCAAGTGGTTCTCACTTATCGAGTGGAAACGTCCTAGTTTATGGTTGTACACCATTAGTCCTTATGACCCGGACAACATTGAGACTCTATGTGCTAGCTTTTCACTTTGACTTGTTTACCGACTCCTATGGGTCATCAGGTGGCAAGGTTGGTGTTACGGCGAAACGTATAGGAGTCGATGCATTGTAGTCGGGGATTCACCGCTTACCTACGGGTATGGTATCCTATGTGTTTTTCATGTATGTGTGGATTGAAATCTCTGATCAGAGTATGGTGGTAATTATGAAAGGGGTTTCATAGATTACACCATCGAGGCAACCACGACATGACACATAGTATCGATTCATTGACAACTCTCGATAGACCAATAGTTGTCGAATCGGTCGGGATATATGATTGAAGGGACCGTACTGTACGCTAACCATAATTGAATGGTTCTTGCAGGCACTATCATGTGATACCTAGGGAATCACGTAAGCGATGCTGCTAGGCGTTTAACGTGATTGGTTGGGTACTATCAGACTTGAGTTCTGACGTTCTTACTATCAAGGAGTTGATAAGTAAGAATGGAGCATTGGGGTATGCTCGAATAAGGACAGTTTAGTTCGAATCACATGGAGATGTGAACCCACGGCTAGTTGTATCAATGAACCATTGAGGGCCACACAAGTACTGGCTTTGTAAATCCCGATGAGAAATAAAATAGTTCATGTGTTGAACGGCTTATAAATGTGTTTATAAAGCGTTAAGAATAGAAGTATGACTTCTAAGAGGAAATATAAATTTTTAATTATGGAAGTGTTCCTAAGATTAAAATTTGGCCAAGTAAATAATGTAGTTGAAAATGTTGATTTTCATAAACATTGTTGTGGACTAAATTAAATTAATTCAAGTGTTGAATTAATTAAACACTAGTGGACCTAGTAAGTCTAAATAATTAAATAATTCAAGTGTTGAATTAATTATATATTTGAGTCTTGTAGAGCTCAATTAAAATAATTATTTAACTAGTGGGACTTGAATAAATTCAAGTAGTATTTAATTAATCTCAAAAATGTTTGGATAATTAAAATTTAGTCTATGGTTTTTAATGTGTTAAAAACAATAATATTATGAGAGACATGCTAGGGTTTGCATGCTTGGGAGATCAAGAGTCTTGAATACTTTTTAATAAAATAATGCATGGCATGTGGATTACTTTTTGGACTACCAAGACTCATCTTCCCTCCTCATTCAACTTGACTTGGCCGAAAATTCCTTGAGTTTTTCTCTCTCATTTTTCAAGTTTTGTTCTTCATTTTTGAGAGCAAAAATCATTCTCATTGAAAAATCCTTGAGTTTTTCTAGTGCAAAACTTGAGGGGATTTACCTTGTTAGTGTGGGCCTTATTCTTGAAGGAAAGGAGTTGGAGGCTTGTAGATCTTCAACCAAGAAGAGCTAAAGTATTTATACTTTAGTTGGTGCCATTACATCAACCTCAAGAGGTTGATAGGTAAACTTTCTTAAAACATCCTATGTATGGTGTTTGTTTTGTAAATATTGCATAAAAATCTTGGTGGCCGAAAATCTTGCTTGAAAAATAAAAATTTTTGACTTCCGTTGCGCTTCCGGCCACCGTAACCGGTCCGCTTATCATCTTGTACCTTTGGAAGATGATGATAAATCAACTCCAAAGGGTAAGGAAGTGGAACCCATAACGTGCGAAGAGGAGGTTCAACAGACAGTGTCACCACCATTCCCTCATGCATTGAAAAATACAAAATATCAAATTGAATTCTGATATATATTATATTTTTAAACAAGTAAAGTTAATATTCCTTATTAGATGCATAAACACGTACCATCATATGCCAAATTTTTGAAAGACTTGTGCACTGTGAAAGAAAATTCAATGTGAAAAAGAAAGCATTTTTAGCCGAATAAGTAAGTGCAATCATTCAAAATAATAATACTATTGAAATACAAAGACTCGGGTTGTCCTACTATTTCTTGTATTATTGGAGAACGAAAAATTAAAAAAGCATTGCTTGACCTTGGAGCTAGTGTGACTTTACTTCCATATTCAGTTTATCAAGAACTCAATCTAGGCGAGTTAAAATCTACTTCGGTAACACTTTTACTTGCCGATAGATCTGTTAAAAGTGCAAAGAGGTATGGTAGAAGACGTGTTGGGTACAAGTTGATAACTTTGTATATCCTGTCGATTCATAGTTTTAGATACACAACCTATCGAAGCTTGTAATGCAATTCTGTAATTCTGGGTCGTCCATTTTTATAGCAACTTCTAATGCTCTTATAAATTGCAGGAATGGAATAATGAACTCATTTGGTAACATGACATTTGAGCTCAATGTTTTAATCTTTGTAAGCAACCACATGACAAAGGAGATGAAAATCTTATTGAAACTCTTGTGGAAGAAAACATTCAAGAAGGGAGTACTCGTGATCAATTAGATATTTGTTCAATTGAAACTGTTAAGAAATATTGAAATTGATCTTGATGATTTTATCAGGTATCACTCGTTACCAGGATCAGAGAAAGAATTTGATGCAAAATATGAGAACAAAGACGAACCACCCATATTGGAGTTAAAACCCTTGCCAGAATAATTGAAGTATGCATTTCTTGGAGAAAATGAAACATTCCCGGTGGTAATTTCTTCCAAACTAGAAAGTGATCAAGAAGTTAAATTAGTTGATATGCTTAAAAGACATAAAAATGCAATTGGTTGGACACTAAAAGATCTCAAGGGCATTAATCCACTAATTTGCACTCACAAAAATTCTCAAACTACTTGATGTTGGGATTATCTACCCTATTTCTGATAGTAAGTGGGTAAGCCCAACATAAGTAGTTCCAAAACAATCTGGCATCACAGTGATAAAAAATGAAAAAGGTGAATTGTTAACAAGTCGAGTCCCATCTAGTTGGCGGATGTGTATTGATTATAGAAAATTAAATGACGCCACTAGAAAATATCATTTTCCATTACCATTTTTGGATCAAAGTTAGAAAGAGTAGCAGGTCATCCATACTATTTGTTTTCTTGATGTATATTCAGGTTATTATCAAATTCCCATGAACTCGAAGATCAAGATAAAACTACATTCACATGTCCTTTGGAACATTTGAATTTAGAAGGATGTCATTTGGATTATGCAATGCCTCCAGCAACATTTCAAAGATGTATGCTAAGAATTTTTGCGACATGGTTGAAAATTGTTTGGAGATTTTCCTGGATGATTTAACTGTTTTTGGGAGTACATTTGATAATTGTCTTGAAATTTGGAAAAATTTAAAAAGATGTGAGGAAAAAGGTGTAATGCCCGGAAATTTAAATTACCGTAATCTGAATTGATTTGGATATGATTACTGGAATCGGAGATTAATCGGAATGATTTATTAAATTATCGAGATGATTATAGACGGGATCGGACTAGGACACATGATAAAGGTGTGAAATGTGTGTGCCAAGAAAGAGCCCCGCGCACATGCGCTGTATGGATTGGCGCACATGCGCGGAGCTGGCCGAGGCTTGCGCGCACATGCGCGAGATAATGCGCGCACATGTGCGGCGAGGCCAGAACCAGTGGCGCAATATGCGCGAGTAGAGTGGCGCATATGCGCGGGAGGGCCAGAAGGGGTGGCGCATATGCGCGGAATTAATGGCGCATATGCGCGAGTAGCATTTTCGCCGAGACAGTAGGTCTCGCGCATATGCGCGAGTAGTGGCCCGCGCATATGCGCGAGACGTGCTGCGTGAAGAAGTACACCACTTGTCTTGCATGCATGAAACATATATATATATATATTAAATATATATATATATATATGTATGTAAAGAATCGAAATTTCTCAGAATTGCTGGAGAGAAGAAATCGGTTTTGAGGGAAAAAGCTTCGTTCTTATTTTCTTAAATTTATTTACGAGCAAATCGTTTATCTGAATTGAAATCCGACTTCGGTACTGTGTTACTAAAAACCAGGCTACACAAGGACGTAAGTTTTATTACGTTTAGACAAGATTTGAATTTATGATGTTGTTAGAATTGAAGATGATTCAGATATGGTGTTTCTGCTACCGTAGATATTGTAGAATCGAAGTCCGATTTAGAAATAGACTGGTTATGTCATTGTTATGAATTTTAGAGTTGATTTGATTGAGATTGCTATCAGAATTATGTTGTTATCATTTTACAGGATACAGATAATGAAGTTATAGATTGTACTGAGATTTATTAGGAATTCTGGTAGTGTAATTGTGATGTTAAGACTGACAGGGTTACAAGACTGTAGTGTTATGCCGTCTAAACATCAGTTGGTACAGATTGATCAGATTCAGTATTGGTTTCTGTTATCTTGTGATATGGTTGATACGAATCAGATTATAGTTTATCCAGATATTAACCAGACAGATGTTGAATTGGATTATACATTGATACAGTGTATTGGTTATTGTCATTTCAGATCAGATATGGACAAGTTTGACTTCGAGACTTCGTCTTCCTCAGACGGGGAAGATAAAGGTATAATTCATGTGATATTCGGGAAGAACAACTCAATTGAGATCGCGTTGAGTTGCCCACTAAATCACATACTATACTCTTGTTATGTTTTTATATGATTATGCTATGATTATAGATTGTTATTCATGCATTAAGATAGGACAGTCTGGAGATCAGGCAGACTCTAGACGTTCGGCGATATCTCAGCTCTGGGGAAGATCACCGCCCCTTTGTAGATGTGGATACAGATCAGGCCGAAGTCTAGGAATAAGACGTACAGCACCACGATTGGTTGGGTAGGTGACAGCCAGTGACGTCTTATTCACACCGAGATCCCTAGAGTTATAGTTGAGTCGAGTCTAGACATGATTCGATTAGGACTGCATGCTTATATGGATGTGGCTCCTAGATCATGGGACCCATCATTATTGCTTTCAGTTATGATAGCATGTTTGTATGATTTAGATTGTTTATATGCATGTTTAGCTGATTTGAAGTGCATGCTTGTTGTGATTAGATCTCATAGCTTATGAAATCTAATGTTTTGATTTTATTCATGACAGCATGTTTCATGAACTATTTTATGTATATACATGTTTACCATGTTTTATACTGGGATTTATTCTCACCGGAGTTATCCGGCTGTTGTCTTGTTTTGTATGTGTGCATGACAACAGGTGGGGCTGGATCAGGGTCAAGATGATGATGAGAGAAGACGAGTGTAGCGTGGTGATTCCGGACTTACAGTAGACTTGGTTTTATTACTGGACTTTAGTAGTTGAACCTTAAATTAGCTTGTTGTACTTTAATACTGAAATGTATTTTATACAGACATATATAGTATTTAGATTCCATTACCTTCCGCAGTTACATTTTAAAAAGAAAAATTTTTAGACCCTGTTTTATCTTAATTGATAATTAAATCCCATAGATGATTAGCGTCCGGGTCCCCACAACAGGTGGTATCAGAGCGAAGATCCTTTAGAGATAGATCTTTAGATTGAGAAAGTCAGAACTGATAGATCTTTTAGACTGAATTAGATTAAGATAGAAGAGAATGAGCGGGGTAGATGAATTTTCTTTCCTTGCATGTGTGTGCTAGCATGAGATTGATTTTAATGTTGACTGACATTGTGTGCTAGCATGAGACTATGTGTTACTGCTTAAAGACACATGTTTACCTGATTATATGATTTGAATTGGTATTATGTATTCTTGAATATGAATCAGATCGGATTCATGATCAGCAGTAAGATGATCATGATCAGAAAGGATTGGCACAACATTGTATTATTGGGTTATTAATGTTTGTGGTAATCAGATGTACCTCCCCGAAGGATTTTGGAAACAGGCAGTACTTCGTATGAGCAGCCATATATACCAGAACCGCAGATAGATGTGTCAGCGACTCCGATGGAAACCAAGTTGGCAGAATTTCAGTTATTTCAGCCGTCGATTCTGAGTGGTACAGAGACCCCTGAAACGTGTCAGCACTGGGTTGAGGACATAGAGATATTGTTTGATCTACTGGATTGTACAGATGACCAAAGAGTTAAATTGGTATTTCACCAATTACAAGAGGCTGCCAGAAGTTGGTGGATTACAATCAAAAGAGTGTTAGCACTACGTGGTACTGTGATCACGTGGGAAGTCTTCAAGACTGAATTCTATCAAAGATTTTTCTCCGCCTCGTACCAAGAAGACAAGAAAGCAGAATTTGAGAATTTAAGTCAAGGTCAATTGAATATTGATGATTATGCTGCTAAATTTTCTACTTTGTTGCGTTTTGCTCCTCATATGGCTAGGGATGATGAAGCTGTAGTGAATCAATTCATTAGAGGATTGAATTCGGAGATAGTTGCATTCATGAATCTACAGCGACCCTATCACTTTGCTGATGTCTTGAGTAAAGCAAAGAGAGCAGAAGAGAGTCTGATTCGACAATTAACGAGGTTGTGTGTGAAGCAACCCCAGACACCACAATCCCCTTCGAGATTTGAACGTGGCAGCACGAGTGGAAAGCAAGATTTGCTGAAAGCTCGGAGGAAACAGTTCAAGAAGTTAGGCAGTGGTTCCTCCAGTTCCAGTGGTTCCAGTCCGAGTTATACTGGAGTCTATTGCGCTAGGTGTGGAGGGAGACATCCCACCGAACAATGCGAGGGAGTGACTGGTAGATGCAATATCTGCGGACAGCATGGGCATTTTGCTAGAGTGTGTCCTCAGAAGGGTTCCCAAAGATTCTGGGGAGCAGGACCATCGGGTGGCAATGCGTGAAAAACAGACCCAGTAGTTACAACAGATGAGATATAGCAGTTGATCTGGGCAGTATGAAGATTTAGTCAGCCAGCCAGAATTTATTATGTTATGAGTTTCTTAAACTCACTAGATCTGTATAAGTTCTTTCTATTCGGAATTCGATGTGATATTACTGTTATTGTGAATCAGTGTAATACAGTTTATTGTAAACAGTTGAAATCAGAGAAGAGTATCGTTTACAGTAACAGATATGTGACTTTGTGTTTGTATCAGACAGACTACTTCTGTTGTGTGATGTCAGAATGTTTCAGAATTATTTATAGCTTTTGATATGGGTAGTCAGAGCCGAATGCCAGGTAGGTATTTCTTCATTATTTTATATTATTAATTGATTGTTTATACCGGATAGTTCGAATCTGAAGTCACAAGTAGTGTCAGAAACGCACCGCAGGGGATTCAGTTTTCATTCAGATGGTTCAGAATGTATGATACTCGAACAAATAGTGTTAGTATAGACAGATTTGATCAGTTCTAACAGAATTTGTACCGAAAGGTTGGTAAAAATGGTACTGATATGTCTGGATTGCTAACAAAAGAAGCCAGAAAGCTAGGAATTCGAAGATTATTACCGACTTAGTATATTCCTGAATAGAAATGGGAGTACAGTTCTATAGCTTTTGTAACGAAATTTCCACCATTTTCTTCAGATTGGGATATGGTATGATCGTGATTGATAGATTGATCAATCTATATCTAGTAGTTTGTAAAGATGATGTACAAATAGCACTAGGTGACAGAGATCCCTGTCAAAGAGATAGTCAGATTGACTAGAATGATGATTTCGAGTAGAGTATATCAGACTATGATTACGATTAAGTGTGTACTTGTGATAGATTTTATCATCAGCTCTCTCTGGCAGATTGTTCACAAAGTGACAGGTAGTCGGAGTGTCTTGTTCAGATATTGAAAGATATTAGTAGAACTCTAGTGCTGAATGTTAGCACTAGTTATCAAGATAATTCAGAATGGATAGATGTAGGAAACCAATGTCGGATGATGACGATTGGTATTTGAAACCGAAGATGGAATAGGTCCTTGATTGGGATAAAAAGATGGAATAGCAACTACAGGTGGTATTGCTTTGTTATGGATTGCAATTGGCGTATATGGGTGTTGTATAGCCAGTAATATGGGATTGAGTTGGCTAGTGAAATGAGTTTGGATGTGAAACTCTGTCATACAGATTTTCGGATAGATGTGGTTTGATGATTGGTGAGTTCGAGGACGAACTCAGATCTAAGAGGGGGAGAAATGTAATGCCCGGAAATTTAATTACCGTAATCTGAATTGATTTGGATATGATTACTGTAATCGGAGATTAATCCGGAATGATTTATTAAATTAATCGAGATGATTATAGACGGGATCGGACTAGGACACATGATAAAGGTGTGAAATGTGTGTGCCAAGAAAGAGCCCCGCGCACATGCGCTGTATGGATTGGCGCACATGCGCGGAGCTGGCCGAGGCTTACGCGCACCTGCGCGAGATAATGCGCGCACATGCGCGGCGAGGCCAGAACCAGTGGCGCATATGCGCGAGTAGAGTGGCGCATATGCGCGGAAGGGCCAGAAGGGGTGGCGCATATGCGCGGAATTAATGGCGCATATGCGCGAGTATATATATATATATATATATATATATATATATATATATATATATATATATATATATATATATATATATATATATATATATATATGTATGTAAAGAATCGAAATTTCTCAGAATTGCTGCAGAGAAGAAATCGGTTTTGAGGGAAAAAGCTTCGTTCTTATTTTCTTAAATTGATTTACGAGCAAATCGTTTATCTGAATTGAAATCCGACTTCGGTACTGTGTTACTATCAACGCAGGCTACACAAAGACGTAAGTTTTATTACGTTTAGACAAGATTTGAATTTATGATGTTGTTAGAATTGAAGATGATTCAGATATGGTGTTTCTGCTACCGTAGATATTGTAGAATCGAAGTCCGATTTAGAAATAGACTGGTTATGACATTGTTGTGAATTTTAGAGTTGATTTGATTGAGATTGCTATCAGAATTATGCTGTTATTCATTTTACAGGATACAGATAATGAAGTTATAGATTGTACTGAGATTTATTAGGAATTCTGGTAGTGTAATTGTGATGTTAAGACTGACAGGGTTACAAGACTGTAGTGTTATGCCGTCTAAACATCAGTTGGTACAGATTGATCAGATTCAGTATTGGTTTCTGTTATCTTGTGATATGGTTGATACGAATCAGATTATAGTTTATCCAGATATTAACCAGACAGATGTTGAATTGGATTATACATTGATACAGTGTATTGGTTATTGTCATTTTAGATCAGATATGGACAAGTTTGACTTCGAGACTTCGTCTTCCTCAGACGGGGAAGATAAAGGTATAATTCATGTGATATTCGGGAAGAACAACTCAATTGAGATCACGTTGAGTTGCCCACTAAACCACATACTATACTCTTGTTATGTTTTTATATGATTATGCTATGATTATAGATTGTTATTCATGCATTAAGATAGGACAGTCTGGAGATCAGGCAGACTCTAGACGTTCGGCGATATCTCAGCTCTGGGGAAGATCACCGCCCCTTTGTAGATGTGGATACAGATCAGGCCGAAGTCTAGGAATAAGACGTAAAGCACCACGATTGGTTGGGTAGGTGACAGCCAGTGACGTCTTATTCACACCGAGATCCCTAGAGTTATAGTTGAGTCGAGTCTAGACATGATTCGATTAGGACTGCATGCTTATATGGATGTGGCTCCTAGATCATGGGACCCATCATTATTGCTTTCAGTTATGATAGCATGTTTGTATGATTTAGATTGTTTATATGCATGTTTAGCTGATTTGAAGTGCATGCTTGTTGTGATTAGATCTCATAGCTTATGAAATCTAATGTTTTGATTTTATTCATGACAGCATGTTTCATGAACTATTTTATGTATATACATGTTTACCATGTTTTATACTGGGATTTATTCTCACCGGAGTTATCCGGCTGTTGTCTTGTTTTGTATGTGTGCATGACAACAGGTGGGGCTGGATCAGGGTCAAGATGATGATGAGAGAAGACGAGTGTAGCGTGGTGATTCCGGACTTACAGTAGACTTGGTTTTATTACTGGACTTTAGTAGTTGAACCTTAAATTAGCTTGTTGTACTTTAATACTGAAATGTATTTTATACAGACATATATAGTATTTAGATTCCATTACCTTCCGCAGTTACATTTTAAAAAGAAAAATTTTTAGACCCTGTTTTATCTTAATTGATAATTAAATCCCATAGATGATTAGCGTCCGGGTCCCCACAAAAGGTCTTATTTTAAATTGGAAAAAATGTCATTACATGATTACTTCTGAAATTGTTTTGGGACATGTTGTGTCATCTCATGGAATTGAAGTTGATAAAGCAAAAGTTGATGTCATTGCCAATTTACCCCCTCCAAAAACAATTAAAGAAATTCGCTCATTTTTGGGACATGCTGGATTTTATATGTGGTTTATAAAGGACTTTAGTTCAATCTCTAAACCCATATGTAACCTCTTAACAAAAGACACTGCATTTGAGTGGACTCAAGAATGTCAAAATGCTTTTGATAAAATCATTCGACATTTAACATCAGCTCCTATCATGCAACCACCTGATTGGTCTTTACCATTTGAAATCATGTGCGATGCGAGTGATTATGCAGTCGGTGCAGTATTGGGTCAAATAAGAAACGGTAAGCCTTATGTGATATATTATGCAAGTAGAACTTTAAGCAATGCTCAAATGAATTACTCCACAACTGAAAAAGAATTGCTTGCTGTAATATTTGCATTAGATAAATTTCGTTCTTATTTGATTGGATCAACGACTATTGTGTTTACTGATCATTCTGCTATTAGATATTTGTTGACCAAAAAGGATGCAAAGCCACGACTGATACGATGGATTTTTTTGCTCCAAGAATTTGACATTGTGACCAAAGATAAAAAAAGAACCGAGAATGTCGTAGCCGATCATTTATCGAGACTAGTAACAGGATCATCTTGTGAAATGACACCAATTAACGATAATTTTCTTGATGAACATCTATTTTCAGTTACTACTACACCTTGGTTTGCTAACATAGTAAATTTTCTTGTGACAGGAAAAATGCCACCGCAATGGAGTTCCCAAGATAAAAGAAAATTTTTGAATGAGGTAAAAAACTTTTATTGGGATGATCCGTATCTGTTCAAGTATTGTCCAGATCAAATTTTTCGACGTTGCATACCCGACAATGAGGTAAGTAGCGTCATTAAATTTTGTCATTCAGAAGCATGCGGAGCACATTTTTTTTCAAAGAAAACGGCTGCAAAAATATTCCAGTGTGGATTTTATTGGCCCACTTTGTTTAAAGACACCCACGAAATAAACAAGATCTGTGAAAATTGTAAAAAATTGGGTGCGATTTCAAAAAGAAACATGATGCCTTTGAATCCTTTCATTGAAATTGAAATCTTTGACTGTTGGGAAATTGATTTTATGGGACCTTTTTCACCATCGTTTGGATACTTGTATATTTTAGTTGCGGTTGATTATGTTTCCAAATGGATAGAGGCAATTCCATGTCGAACAAATGATCATAAAATCGTCATAAAATTTTTGAAAGAAAATATTTTTAGTAGATTTGAAATTCCTCGAGCCATGATAAGTGATGGAGAAACTCACTTTGTTAATAAACCATTTGCTTCATTAATGAAAAAATATGGTATTACTCATAAAGTAACTACCCCTTATCATCCTCAAACAAATGGACAAGTTGAATTAGCTAATAGGGAGATAAAGCAAATTTTTGAAAAACTGTTAACTCAAATAGAAAAGATTGGTCTCTGTGACTTAATGATGCACTTTGGGCATATCGAACAGCTTTTAAAACATCATTGAATATGTCTCCCTATAGGTTAGTTTATGGAAAACATTGTCATTTGCCTGTGGAATTGGAACAATGTGGAATTGGAACATAAAGCTTATTGGGCGATCAAAACTTTAAATTCAAACATGGATGATGCCAACAAATTGCGTAAATTGCAACTTAATGAACTTGATGAACTCAGAAATGACGCGTATGAGAATTCAAAGATTTATAAAGCAAAAATCAGATCATTTCATGATAAAACAATTCTTAGAAAATCTTTTGAGATTGGTAAAAAAGTTTTGCTTTATAATTCTAGACTTCACATATTCCCAAGAAAATTACGATCAAGATGAACAGGCCCATATGTTGTAATGCATGTGTATCCTTATGGAGCTGTGGATATTGAAAATCCTAAAAATGGTGATGTTTTAAAGTGAATGGACAAAGGCTTAAACCATTTTTGGAAAATGAAATCTTTCAAGAAGAGTTTATTTCCCTTTCTGATCCTTAAATTTTTATGTTGCATTTAATTTTGTTTGTTTTTATTTCAGGTTTCCTTTATCTTTTTATTTTCCCGGTTAAATGGCGGATAACGGTACTCCGTGACTCTCATAGTCGGTTAAATCAGTTTCCCACAATTGCTGATAAAAAAATAAAAAAAAAATCATTTCTTTTCTTTTCAAAATGGATGAAAATCTCTCAAAAATTCGTAAATATTTTCCTTTTGTTTCTGAAAATGTTCTAAGAAAAATTTATGCAGGTAGGTGTGAAAGATTGAGATTGTTAATGCAAAAAGGAATTCCAGAAGATATTCGTCTTGTAATAGAAGCTAAGGTCCGATTAGGAGGAGAAGTTACACAATCATTGCTCATTCGATATTTGCCTGGATTAAGAAAAAGCACTTATGCAAAAAAACGAAGGGCCAAAAGTTTAGGGGTTTGTCATAAGTGTGCAAGATGGACTTGTGACAAACGATGCAGATCTTTGGGATGTATTTCCAATAACAGAGAAGATAAAATTGATTTCATTAAAAATGGGCTGAGTAAGGTGAAAGGGGATCGGTTACGGTGACCGGAAGCGCAACGGAAGTTTAAAATTCGAAATTTTACAAGGAAATTTCGGCCACCATGAATAAATTGTGTAGCAAATACAAAAACAAACACATGTCATACATAAGGTGTTTGAGAGAATATACCTATCAATCTTAAAAGATTGCTGTTGGCTCCAACTTAGTTGTCAAACAACTAAGCTCTTCAAAGGATGACAATCTACAAGCTTCATCTTACTTCTTGAATCCTTCCTTCAAATTAGGTCCACCACCAACAAGCTAAATCCACTCTAATTTTGCACTAGAAAAATTAGAGCATTTTTCATATGAGAAGAGAGTGTATCTTCAACCATTGAAAAAAGAAAAATATGGAGAGGATGAATAGTATTTTCGGCCACTATTCATGCTAGGAAAGAAGGAGAGGCATTTTTTTGGTTGTGGGAAAAGTTAAAGTAAAAAGTTGCATGCCAAGCCTTGGTTATACAAAAAGTTGTCTCCCAACCTTTCACCTCCCATGCATGCAAATCTTATTGATTTTTAACAATTAAAAATCCATGGACTTATTTTAATTATCTCAAACATATTTGAGACTAATTAAACATTACTTGAATTTACTCAAGTCCACTAGTTAAATAATTAATTTAAATTGAGCTCTACAAGGCTCAATATGATTTAATTAATTCAACACTAGAATTAATTTAATTATTTGGACTCTACTAGGTCCACTAGTGTTTAATTAATTCAACACTTGAATTAATTTAATTTAGTCCATAATAATGCTTATGAAAATCACAATTTTCAAATACATTATTCACTTGGCCAAGTTTTAATTTAGGAACACTTCCATAGATTAAAATTTACATTTCTCTCATAGAAGTCATACTTCTATTTTTCCTTACACTTATAAACTCATTTATAAGTCGTTCAACACATTGAACTAGTTTCTCCTTTATAGAAGTCATACTTCGAATTTTCCTTACGCTTATAAACTCCTTTATAAGCTGTTCAACACATTGAACTATTTTTACTTCTCAACGGGATCTAGAATGTTAGCACTTGTGTGACCCTCAATGGTTCATTGATACAACTAGCCGTGGGTTCACATCTCCATGTGATTCGGACTAAACATGTCCTTATACGAGCATACCCCAATTGCCCCATTCTTACTTATCAACACCTTGATAACAAGAACGTCAGAACTCAAGTCTGATAGTACCCAACTAATCATGTTAAACGCCTAGCAGCATCGCTTACATGATTCCCTAGGTATCAAATGATAGTTCCTGCAAGAACCATTCTATTATGGTTAGCGTACAGTACGGTCCCTTCAACTCATATATCCCGACCGATTCGACAACCATTGGTTTATCGAGAGTTGTCAATGAATCGATACTATGTGTCATGTCGTAGTTGCATCGATAGTGTAATCTATGAAACCCCTTTCATAATTACCACCATACTCTGATCAGAGATTTCAACCTACATATACATGAGAACACATAGGATATCCATACCCGAAGGTAAGCGGTGAATCCCCGACTACAATGCATCGACTCCTATATGTTTCGACAGAACACCCAACCTTGCCACCTGATGACCCCATGAGAGTCGGTAAACAAGTCAAAGTGTAATTCTAGCACATAGAGTCTCAATGTTGTCCCGGGTCATAAGGACTAATGGTGTACAACCATAAACTAGGACTTTTCCACTCGATAAGTGAGAACCACTTGGATAGTCCTTTTATGGAGGGTTGTTCAGTGCACTCTACCAGGAGCACCTATCTGCATGCTCGGACAACAAAATGTCCCCTACCAATGAAACATGGTACTCACATCGCAGATACTAGTCTCGAACTCTAGCGGCCTATATCCTTCTTAGCGGCAGCTGAATCGACTAGGAACTGTTTAGAATATACAGTATTCCAAATATGAGTTTCATGATACTCATCATATGAGCATATCATATTCTTTCTACTATTTGTATATTCAAGGTCTTTATCTATGCAACTAGCATGGGTATACAGATAAAGATTTGCCAAAACAATAATTTCAAATATTATTAAAATAAAGATTGCTAATACATAGATTTCATTTTGAACACTCGGCTAACGCTTGGCTCGACGGGCACCTACTCTAACATAAGGAGTCTTTAGATAACATCTTATTGACTCTGGAGACGCATTCTAGTGGACATGTGCATATTGAACTTCTCCGTTTATGGAAACAATTCCAAGATGAGCGTCATAGTCTTGAGAATCCGACTAAAAAAACCCTGTTTGCCAATTTATAAGAAAATTGGATGGGAAGCATATCCTCGACTCATAGAAGGCGTTGAAGCCGTTTCTGGACGTAAAACCAGAGGAAAATTGTGAGCCACAATCACACTATTGTTTATATGCATGTGTCTCATTATTGTTTTTACTATTTATTCTGTTTACAGCTGTGACCCATATTTTTGTCATGATAACATATTACCTCTATAAAATCTCTCATCTTTCTCTCTATTTTCGCAGAAAAAAAAAGAAAGTAAAAACATGGTTGGATCATCTGCACAAACATTGAAAAATATTTGTGTATTTTGTGGGTCGAGTCCTGGAAAAAATGAAGTGTTTGTAGAAGAAGCGAATAATCTTGGAAAGATATTGGCTGAGAGAAAAATTTACTTGGTATATGGGGGAGGTAATATTGGGTTAATGGGATTTGTTTCAACATCTGCACATCTTGGAGGTAGTCAGGTTTTGGGTATTATTCCTACAGCTTTAGCTGAAGGAAATATTACAGGTGTTACGATTGGGGAGGAATTAAAAGTTTCTTCTATGTATGAAAGAATTACTCAAATGATTGAAAATTCTGATACTTTTATCGCACTACCAGGTGGTTTTGGTACATTAGAAGAAATTTTTCACACTGTTTCTTGGGCACAACTTCATATCCATAATAAACCTGTGGGCTTGTTGAATATCAATAATTATTATGACAGTTTGTTGACATTTCTTGATAAAGCTGTGGAACAGAATTTCATTTCAAAAAATTCACGACGGATGCTCATCTGTGCTTCGAATGCCGATCAATTAATTGATGATTTGGAAGCTTTTGTTCATAAGCCTGATCCGATGATAACAAAGATCAATTGGTTGCAATCAAGCAGTAAGAAAAGGAAGTTGGATCATTGATTCAAAAGTCGGGGATTAGTTTGCGTTTGTTTTAGTTTGTTATCTTCAATAAAATTCAAGGTGATATCTCTTTCATTATGTACTCTTTATTAATATTTATTTTGACATTAGAGACAATGTCATATTCTGATTGGAGGGAGAACAAACTTATAAAAAAAAATTAAAAAAATTAAAAATATATATTATTTTAAAATAAAATCATGTTTATTGTTTGTATCTTAGTAATTTTTGCAAAAATATCATACATTACATATTTGAAAGGTTTAAATTAGAAAACGAATTAATCTATCTAAG
This sequence comes from Primulina eburnea, assembly GCF_022965805.1. Classification (NCBI taxonomy): domain Eukaryota; kingdom Viridiplantae; phylum Streptophyta; class Magnoliopsida; order Lamiales; family Gesneriaceae; genus Primulina; species Primulina eburnea. The sequence continues at coordinate 24,102,539 of NC_133111.1, read as the reverse complement.
GACGTTTAATCTTTATATGAAAAAAAAGTCAATTTTTATATTCTGATCACTATAAAAATATGATTTATGAAATCTTTCTGAGTGATTAATCATTGTGATAAGATCAGTTATTAAAATATATGGCCCAAGATATACTTTATAAGAGTGCCTAAAATTTTAAACTCACACATATTTTGTGAGTGAGTGGAGAGTACTGAGAAAAAACTGCTTTCGAGTCTTTATTGATCATGAGAGAGACTATCTATTTTTAGATCTTGAGTTCTTATTTTGAAAAAAAAAATGATATTTCCTGGAATATGTCTCAACTGATCAGCAAGCAGCTGATATCTTCACCAAACCACTTGTCCGAGACTAAGTTTTCTCATTTTTCGCAATATTCTTGGATTAATTGATTTATCCTAATCAGTCTTGTTGCTATGTTGGTGGTTAATTCTTTTGTCAGCTTTACTGTCTTTTACTGATCACTCAGTTAGTTCTTTATTTTTTTTATGTCAGTTAATCTTCTTTCAGTTCATTGTATTCAGTACTTGTGCTTATATTTTCTAATCAACTGATGAAATCAAGTAATGCAGGAAAATAACAAGACAAAGATAAACTAATAACTTCATTTCCTTCATTTGAAGAAATTGTTGTGAATTACTTTATACAATTCCTCCTGAACAAAAACCCTCCATTTGGCCATTCATTGATTTATATCTCCAGTGCATGTCTTATGAAAGCTGTCAGACTGAGATATGAGCTCCAGGATCCTCCTTTCCTTGTATAGCATCAGCTCGTAAATATTGTTTGGTTCGAAAATATTCACAGCATGGGCAACGTGCAAGCGTTCCCGATATTTCTCCAGTTTTTCCAGCAAAATGGGAGTGTTTGCCATCTCATTCTCCCAAAGAAACTGAAGTTCTTGGAGATTCTCCTAGAAGCGTAAAATTTGATCGAAAACATCATCTTCCATCTCAACCTTTCTCTTCTCCAGAGCTGCTTTCATGAAATCTTCAGCCATGTCCGAAGACTTTGAACTGCTTGCACCCGCCATTCTCTTTACTCAATATAATTTGCTAATATATTTGCGACTAACTGAGCTACTCTTATTTATAGAACAGGACAAAGAAGATGAAAGGACTATTTCATTATAACAGACGTTTACACTACCAAACATCAGGATTTCTTTTAATTAATCTCGTTTATTTTCTCAAAATTTTCTTTTATGCATTTATTAAGGGGGAATATTGGTTTTAAGAAGTTAACTGAGAAGACAATTGTTAGTCAACTCTCGACTGAGGACTCAGTCTCACAACTGATCATTCAGTTGAGCATTTCACTAATCTTCTCATATAAGTTAACTAATTAACCATATTATGTTCCAAATCAAGTGACGTGACTGTTCTTCAAGCATTAAATGCTACCCTTCAGCAAATGATTAGTGGAAACGTGGACACCTTTTCAACCGCTTAAATTACACACGCTTATAGCACACGTACACACGTCGTAATTCAGAAACTCTATGGACTAACACGTGTCCAGAATTTGAATAGTCACGTACATATGTACCATTTCCCGCTCCATTTCAGTTTTACTTTACGTTTATCTACAAACTCTTGAGAGCAAAAACAAATCTAATCCTTCTATTTTCTAGGAATTCATTCAGTTCCAAATCGCGAATCAAACTCCCGCTTATATGCTGAATGCAATGGCTATCAACTTCGGATCGATTCTATCCTTCGGCGATTCTGATGTCAAGAACGTATTTCAAAAACTCGAAACTGCTGGGTTAAGGACATTCTTGGGACAATCATCACAAGAGATCTACACCAAAGAACTTCAGGAATTCTACTCTAGCGGTATGATCAATTCTGATGGAAATATCACCTCTACTATCAATGGTCAGTTGCTGACCATCTCCGAAGATTCATTTGGAGAAATCTTCTATTTACCATCTGAAGGACTGGCACACCTCTCTGATGTAAAAGAATCTGATGTTGAAGAAATGCAAACCTCACTTTCTGCTGATGGACGGAAAATCAAAGTTTCCGATCCAAAGAAGGAGCTAAAGCACGAGGTTCAGTTACTTGCTGATATTATCGCCAAAGGGATTTTGGCGAAAGCTGGATCTTTTGCTGCACATACATTGGAAAAATTTCAGGTCATTTCATTATGGCTGAACGTAAACTCAACTGGAGGCATCTCATATTCAATATTTTCAAGAATATGTTTCTATCATCCAAACAGTCCAAAGGCTTTGCCGTGCAACTGAGCTATTTGCTGAAAGTGAAGGGGTTAGTGGCAGATAATTCAGAAAAATCATCCAAATTCAAAGTCTTCAATGCGAAGAATACTATGCCACTCAAGACCAAATTAGACATCTCTCCTGCTCAGTTTGTAAAGATAAAGCAGGAGATTGGGACCCAACAGGCGGCCCCTAAATCAGTGAAAAAGGCCAAGACATTGGCTCAACTGAAGTCAGGAAAGGGGAAATTAGTTGTGAGAGAATCAGATTCAGAGAAAATTCCTTCCCTAAAGATCGCCAAAGAAACCAAGGACCCAGAGAATTAAGCCAACAACTACAGAGGAATTTATTCCTACTGACAAGCCAATTTCTTCAGATGTTCAGCAGCCAATTGAAGCAGTTCTTCTGAAGATTATCCCACCAGAAAAATCAGCTGGTGCAAAGAAAGAAACAGTTAGGATCAAAGCTCCTCTAACTAATATTGCCCGTCCTACTGTTCTGGCACCTGCCCGATCCAAAGGCATCACTATTATAGAACGGGTGGATGCTACTCGAACTGGTCTAGAAATTCCACACATTCTCAGTTCTGATAAAGGCAAGGGCAAATTGATTGAAGAGCCTAGGCCTTCCAATGCCATTCAAACCCACATTGACCTTGTTTGGGATACGGTTAACAATTTTGCTGCATCAAAACTTCAACTATATGATGCTTGGACAGCTTATCGTACTCATATTTTTGCCAAGCAACTGAAAAAAATCCCAGCTGAACAAGTACATCAAACTGGAAGCATTTGTCGTCAAAATGGTCAAAGCGGCAACAATTGTTCAAGCTCTGGGGCGAAGAACTTATTTGTTTGATCAGATGAGAGCGAAGAAGTTAGCACAAATTCTTGACAAACTAAAGGCTAACTACGTTCCAACAAATCCTCCTGCCTATGCTGATCATGCGGTGATCACTCAGCAAGACACCGATCTGATTGGTTTGCTCTCTCAGATAAAGTTTTGGGAAATGGATCAAGAATTAGTCCTTCATCAAGGAGATCCAGACAATGATGAGGAGGAAGTAGATGAAGAACCTTCCTCTCAAAAGAAAGAATCACCCTCAGAACAAGCCAATATTCCAACTGAAGAACCAGTTCAGGATTTGCCGCAATCATCCACTGGTGAGCATCAAATGTACACTGAAGCCGAATTATCTTTCGCAAACATTGATGAAATTATCCAAGCAGTGGTGCAGGAATCCAAATTGAATGAACCTATTTCTAATCCAGTTGATCAGCTCGTTGATAAATTCATCCAGAGGTTCCTATCTCTTTAGAAGCTCCAATTTAGCAAGATCTATCTGCTGAACAAGCTATTCCAACTGTTGTGCCAACTGATTCTCAAGATCACCCTCTAGAAACACTAGTTTTGGCTTCATCAGATTCTATTACTGTGGGGACCCGGGCTCTAACTCTTTTCTTTGGGATTAAATGGATCCTTACTATAAAAAGTGGGTCAATTTTTCACTTTCTACATTTATTCAAATGCAAACAACCAAAACATAAGTTCTTTATTTAATTTACAACATACAACATAAAATACATGTCTTGTTGTGTATGTCCTCAACTAACCAGTATTAAAATAATACATAATAAAAGACAACTACTGGTTCATCTGCTACGCCCGTGATCTCCACGCTAACACAATCATCTCTGTCTCGACCCAGATCCTGCCCCACCTGTTGTTATGCACACATACAGACATAACAACAGCCGAAAAACCGGTGAGAACAAATCCCAGTATAAACATGTATACATGCATTAAAACAACTTAAAACATGAAACATGCTGATATGAATGTCATTCATATATAATCATGCAATGCGAATCTAATCATGTCTAGACTCGACTCGACTAGAACTCTAGGGATCCCGGTGTGAATAAGACGATCTATCACCTACCCTCCCAATCGGGGTGACGGTACGTCTTATTCCTAGACTTCGGCCTGATCGGTATCCACGTCTACAATAAGGGAGGTGATCTTCCCCTAAGCTGTGATATCGCCGAACGTCTAGAAGTCTGGCTGATCTCGCAGACTTTCCTATCTTAAATGCAATGCACATGATCTGTAAGCAAAGCATAATAATCTGAACATGATTTGCATACCAGTTCTATAAAGAAATCAATCTATACCAATCATAATCATATCAAAATAAAACAATAAACAAGTATGTGATTTTGGTTGGGAAACTCAAATGTGATCTCATTTGAGTCATGATTCCCCAAACAAAACATGTACTATACCTGTCGTCGCACAATCGCTGTCACGATCGCCAATACGAATCTGAAATGGAAATGTTGATACACAATCTATCAATCTCTCATCTAATCAACACATATCCAAGTCACTACGCGATCTCGATACAATCTGACGGCATAACGACGTATATTCTTAATACCGGTCAATCCAAATCTTAACAGATATCAACATATATCATCCTCAACTCATAATCAAATCATATGCACAAAACCATAATCAAAATCGGTATGTCTTACTTCTAAACATGCTGAAATTCATAAGAAATGCATATGACGTCCGTTCTTTGATCCGTTTACGAATATATCATGTTCAAAACATCAAAAACACACTATAACTATCATATTCCAATTTCCCCAACATCTCTAATTGGAAACATGCTGGAATTACATAAAACTTACATCACTTTGTAGCCTTTGAAGAGACGAACAAGAATTTCAACTCGGAATATAATTTGGGTGGCTAAATCTTGAGATATCTTACCTTAAAGTCTTGAAAAACTTAAACAGGCTTAGAGGGAATCTCGATTCTCTGTGCTGGAGGTGATGAATGAGTGAATCAGCACCTTTCTATATATATACCATGCCACATGTCAATAGGAGAAGGAGAGTGGATTTCTCGGCAGCACCACCGCGGGTGCGGTGCTAACATGAGCGCGGGTGCGCTCATGTCTCGGCGAGATTACAATTTTTCCAAAATAGTCGACCGCGGGTGCAGTCATGTTACTACCGCGGGTGCGGTCTTGTTCTACCGCGGGTGCGGTGTTGCTTCGAACAAAACTTACCAACTTTCTGTCCATACACCGCGGGTGCGGTAACTCCTAGCACTGCAGGTGCGGTATAGCTTCGAATTAAATTCCTAGAATTCAACATTTCAAGCCAACTTCTTCCTCTCTTACTTCTTATCTCTATTTACATTATTCATAACATATATCTATCAATTCGGAATGAGTAATCATTGTTCTGGGCATTACATTTCTCCCCCTCTAAGACATAAGTTCGTCCTCGAACTTGAATTCAATAAATCAAGGTATTTAAAGCAGCCTTAAAATCAAAAGCTGAATAATTACTTACGTCATACAAATAGCTCGGGGTGTTTCTGTTTCATGCCTGCCTCTGTTTCCCAAGTCGCTTCCTCGATGCCATGACGACTCCACTGAACTTTCACAAGTGGAATAATCTTCGTTCTGAGCTTCTTTTCTTTCCGATCAAGTATCTGTATCGGTTGTTCTACATAGCTCAAAGTCTGATCAAGTTCAGCTTCGTCAGGTTGAATGACATGAGAAACATCTGGTATATATCTTCGTAACATTGACACATGAAACACGTCATGTATTCCGGACAGAGAAGGAGGAAGAGCAAGTCTGTAAGCTCGATCGCCAATCTTCTCAAGAATCTCGTAAGGACCAATGTATCGGGGAGATAGTTTCCCACGTTTGCCAAATCTTACAACGCCTCTGAAAGAAGAAATCTTTAAGAATACTCTATCTCCTGCCTCAAATACTAACGGTCTACGTCGGATATTGGCGTACTTTGCTTGTCTATCCTGTGCGGTCTTCATTCGCTTATGAATGATTTTTACCTTCTCAGTCATGTCACGAATCATATCCGGTCCAAGTTCTGGTACCTCTGAGATTTCATCCCAATATAGCGAAGATCTGCACTTCTTACCATATAAAGCTTCAAATGGTGCCATCTCAATGCTCGTCTGATAGCTGTTATTGTAAGAAAATTCGCAAAGAGGTAGGGAATCTTGCCAACTAGTGCCAAAATCTAGCACTACGGCTCTCAACATATCCTCTAATGTCTGGATAGTCGTTTTGACTGTCCGTCTATCTGAGGATGATACGCAGTACTTAGGTGTAATGTCGTACCCAAAGCCTGCTGCAAACTGTGCCAGAAGTGAGAAGTGAATCGTGGATCACGATCTGATACGATAGACTTCCGCACCCCATGCAATCTGACTACCTCTCTTACATAAATCTCCGCCATCTGATCATGCCTATACGTCATTCTGTACGGAATGAAACATGCAGATTTGGTCAATCTGTCAATAATGACCCAAATCGCATCACAGCCTCTAGATGATCGAGGTAACTTCTTCACGAAATCCATGGAAATGTGGTCCCATTTCCATTCAGGAATGGCTAAACTCTGAAGTAAACCTCCAGGCTTCTTTCTCTCAGCTTTCACCTGTTGGGAGTTTAAGCACTTAGACACAAATTCTGCAATATCCGACTTCATTTGTTTCCACCAGAACTGTGTCTTCAAGTCATTGTACATCTTCCTGCCACCAGGATGAATGCTGAACCGACTACAGTGTGCTTCTGACATGATCTGTTGTTTCAAATCTGAAACATCTGGCACTACAAGACGGTTATTCACATACAATACCTGACCACGTACCTGATATTCTGACAAATGCCCTGATCCGACCATCTGAATTGATCTGTGCACATTCTGATCCGTTCTTTGTGCTTCTTTAATCCTCCAAATCAAATCAGGTTCAACATGAATAGTGGCAAGTCGTAGTGGCCTACTATCTGTACCAAATTCTAATCCAGACATACAGCAATTTTCAACCAACTTTGTAACACCTATCGTCGACAAGGACAAAGAACATACCTTTCGACTTAAGGCATCTGCTGCTGCGTTTGACTTTCCTAGATAGTATTTGATCTCACAATCAAAATCTTTCAATAAATCAAGCCATCTACGCTGCCTCATGTTTAACTCCGACTGAGAAAACAAGTACTTCAAGCTCTTATGGTCTGAATAGATCTCAAATTTCTCGCCATAAAGATAATGACGCTAAATCTTTAATGCAAAAACGATTGCCGCTAATTCGAGATCATGAATGGGGTATCGAGCTTCATGTGGCTTCAGTTGTCTCGAGGCGTATGCGATCACATGACCCCGCTGCATAAGAACACATCCCAAACCTCTGTGAGAGGCATCGCAATATACAACGAAATCACCCGTACCTGAAGGTATTGTCAACACTGGAGCACTGGTCAGCCTCTTCTTCAGCTCTAAGAAACTAGACTCACACTCCTCAGACCACACAAACGGCATATTCTTCTGTGTCAACTGAGTGATTGGTTTTGCAATACTGGAGAAATCTTGAATAAATCTTCTATAGTATCCTGCTAGACCCATGAAACTGCGTATTTCTGGCACAGAAGCCGGTCTCGGCCAACTAATTACAGCTTCCACTTTACTCGGATCTACAGAAATACCATCTCCAGATATAATGTGTCCCAAAAAGACAACTCGATTCAACCAAAACTCACACTTTGATAATTTAGCATACAGTCGCTCGTTTCTCAACGTCTGCAAAACAATTCTGAGATGTTCTGCATGCTCATTTCTGTTCTTCGAATACACCAAAATATCATCGATGAAGACAATAACAAAATCATCCAAATACCGCTGAAAGATTTGATTCATCAAGCCCATGAATACCGCTGGAGCATTTGTTAAACCAAATGGCATAACAATAAATTCGTAATGCCCATACCTGGTTCGAAATGCTGTCTTTGGTATGTCTACATCTCGAACTCTGAACTGATGATATCCGGATCGCAAATCAATCTTGGAATAAACCGAAGATCCCTGCAACTGATCAAATAAGTCATCAATTCTAGGCAAAGGATATTTATTCTTTATCGTTGCCTTATTCAGTTGCCGGTAATCTATACATAATCGCATCGAACCATCCTTCTTTCGCACAAACAGCACTGGTGCTCCCCAAGGAGATACACTAAGTCTGATATATCCTTTGGTTAACAGATCTTCCAACTGTGCTTTCAATTCTTTCAGTTCGATGGGTGCCATCCTATACGGGGCTCTCAAAATAGGAGTGGTACTTGGAATCAGATCAATACTAAAATCTACCTCTCGCATCGGAGGTAATCCTAGGATCTCATCTGGAAAAATATCGGCAAACTCCCGTACTACTGGTATATCTGTCAATGTCGGGCTTGCCTTCTGCATATCTACAGCATAAACAAGGAAACCATCTGCTCCTCTTTGCAACAATCTATTCATAGTCAAAGCCGAAATCAAGGGAATCCGAGATCTGGAACCCTTCCCGTAGAATTTCCACTCATCTGTCATCTCGGGTCTGAATCTGACAATCTTGTGAAAACAATCTACGGTGGCTCTGTACTTAGTCAACATGTCAATTCCAACAATACAATCAAAATCAGCTAACCCCAATACTATACAATCTAGATCAATTTCATGACCCTCAAACTGTAAGATGCAATGCCTAACCGTAGTCACAGATATCAATCCACTTCCCAACGGAGAAGTAATAGACACAACATCCAGCAATGACTCAACAGGCAATGAATGCAATAATGCAAATCGTTCTGAAATGAATGTATGCGATGCACCTGTATCTATCAATATATAAGCAGGATACCCACAAAGAGAACAGTTACCTGCTATGACATCTTCTGGTGCATCTTGTGCCTGCTCTTCTGTCAATGCAAACACCTGAGCCTGCTGTCTCGGAGGTTGGCTCACGGTCTGGCTACCTCTGGCTCTAGGTTGTGTCGGGGTCGGTGGGGACTGAAAGGAATGAACCGATGAGGCTTGTCTTTCCAACTGAGGAACTGAACCAGATGCTCTTCCACCCTGACCTGGCTGTACACTCCTCTGTGGACAGACCTTGGCAAAATGACCTGGTTGCCTACAAATATTGCATCGGCCCGTGACTCCTTGGCACTGTTCAGTCGCATGTCTACCTCCACAAGAATTGCAGTAGACACCTGTATACTTTGACCTTTGATCAAAACCAATCTGTCTTGATCCACTGGAGCTCGATGAACTGCTCCCGGGTCTTTTAAACTGCTTACCCTTCACCTTCAACTGTTCTTTTCGCCCACTGCTACTACCGCCGCTTTCAAATCTTGGAGGGGGTGGACTGGTAGGTAATGGCGGTCTCGGAGTAGGAGCGACATACGGAACACTCCGTTGTCTCAGCAACCCTGTTTCTGCTCCTTTGGCCCGATTCAATGCATCCGCAAAGTTATCAGGTCTCCCAGTATTCACCAGCGTAAAGATATCTGGGTTTAGGCCATTTATAAATTGATCCGCCATGGCCTCATCATTACCTGAAACATGAGGTGCAAATCGAAGCAAGGAAGAAAATTTAGCGACGTACTCTTCGATGTTCAGTTGCCCTTGCCTCAAGTTTGCAAACTCAGCGCCTTTATCTTTACGGTAGGATATAGGAAAGAACCGCTGATATAACTCTGTCTTGAACACTTTCCAAGTAACCTCCAAGCCACGCTGTTCCAATGCTCTTTTGATGTTCAACCACCAATTCTTAGCCACGTCTTGCAATTGATGGCCAATGAGTTTCACTCTTTTCTCATCACTGTATTCTAGAGACTCGAATAACATCTCGATATCTTCCAACCAGCTTTCACAGTCTATGGCGTTTTCTGTACCCCTTAAGGTAGGTGGTCTGAAGGACTGGAATCGTTTCAAAAGAGTTTCCATAGGAGTCGCAGTCACATCCATCGGATCACCGGATGTGCTACCCTGTTCTGGTGCTGTGGGTCGTAAAGGCACGGCTGCTCTTCTAGGAGGCATGTATCTGAAATCAAACAGATTAGTATACAGTCTATACAAACTGTCTCAGCCCTCCTCTGATCATTTACCTCTGATCCAGAATCGGTTCTGATTTAGTCAATCACATGCTGCAATCAATCAGATAACACACAACAAGTAATAGGGAAAGCAATAAACATGCTATCACATCATAAAGCAAGGAAGAAGACTCAATCTACCCCGCTCATTCTATTCTATCTTAGTCTAAAAGAACTCTGGCTCTGATACCACCTGTTGTGGGGACCCGGGCTCTAACTCTTTTCTTTGGGATTAAATGGATCCTTACTATAAAAAGTGGGTCAATTTTTCACTTTCTACATTTATTCAAATGCAAACAACCAAAACATAAGTTCTTTATTTAATTTACAACATACAATATAAAATACATGTCTTGTTGTGTATGTCCTCAACTAACCAGTATTAAAATACAATACATAATAAAAGACAACTACTGGTTCATCTGCTACGCCCGTGATCTCCACGCTAACACGATCATCTCTGTCTCGACCCAGATCCTGCCCCACCTGTTGTTATGCACACATACAGACATAACAACAGCCGAAAAACCGGTGAGAACAAATCCCAGTATAAACATGTATACATGCATTAAAACAACTTAAAACATGAAACATGCTGATATGAATGTCATTCATATATAATCATGCAATGCGAATCTAATCATGTCTAGACTCGACTCGACTAGAACTCTAGGGATCCCGGTGTGAATAAGACGATCTATCACCTACCCTCCCAATCGGGGTGACGGTACGTCTTATTCCTAGACTTCGGCCTGATCGGTATCCACGTCTACAATAAGGGAGGTGATCTTCCCCTAAGCTGTGATATCGCCGAACGTCTAGAAGTCTGGCTGATCTCGCAGACTTTCCTATCTTAAATGCAATGCACATGATCTGTAAGCAAAGCATAATCATCTGAACATGATTTGCATACCAGTTCTATAAAGAAATCAATCTATACCAATCATAATCATATCAAAATAAAACAATAAACAAGTATGTGATTTTGGTTGGGAAACTCAAATGTGATCTCATTTGAGTCATGATTCCCCAAACAAAACATGTACTATACCTGTCGTCGCACAATCGCTGTCACGATCGCCAATACGAATCTGAAATGGAAATGTTGATACACAATCTATCAATCTCTCATCTAATCAACACATATCCAAGTCACTACGCGATCTCGATACAATCTGACGGCATAACGACGTATATTCTTAATACCGGTCAATCCAAATCTTAACAGATATCAACATATATCATCCTCAACTCATAATCAAATCATATGCACAAAACCATAATCAAAATCGGTATGTCTTACTTCTAAACATGCTGAAATTCATAAGAAATGCATATGACGTCCGTTCTTTGATCCGTTTACGAATATATCATGTTCAAAACATCAAAAACACACTATAACTATCATATTCCAATTTCCCCAACATCTCTAATTCGAAACATGCTGGAATTACATAAAACTTACATCACTTTGTAGCCTTTGAAGAGACGAACAAGAATTTCAACTCGGAATATAATTTGGGTGGCTAAATCTTGAGATATCTTACCTTAAAGTCTTGAAAAACTTAAACAGGCTTAGAGGGAATCTCGATTCTCTGTGCTGGAGGTGAAGAATGAGTGAATCAGCACCTTTCTATATATATACCATGCCACATGTCAATAGGAGAAGGAGAGTGGATTTCTCGGCAGCACCACCGCGAGTGCGGTGCTAACATGAGCGCGGGTGCGCTCATGTCTCGGCGAGATTACAATTTTTCCAAAATAGTCGACCGCGGGTGCAGTCATGTTACTACCACGAGTGCGGTCTCAGCACCGCGGGTGCGGTCTTGTTCTACCGCGGGTGCGGTGTTGCTTCGAACAAAACTTACCAACTTTCTGTCCATACACCGCGGGTGCGGTATCTCCTAGCACTGCAGGTGCGGTATAGCTTCGAATTAAATTCCTAGAATTCAACATTTCAAGCCAACTTCTTCCTCTCTTACTTCTTATCTCTATGTACATTATTCATAACATATATCTATCAATTCGGAATGAGTAATCATTGTTCTGGGCATTACAATTACTCTTCTAGGAAGCTCATCTGCTGGTCAGAATCCACCTTCTCCACCTCCAATTCCAGAAGAAGTTGCCGCAATCATGTCAGTTCAGAATGTTGCTGAAACAGTAGCAACTGATCAAAAGTTGATTGTATTTGATCAAACTACAAGAGGACTGGAAACCACTCATCAGTCTCCTCCTTCATCATCAGATTTTGATCTTGTTCTCGAAGAAATTCAGAATATGCAGGACAGTATGAATCAGATGCTCTCAGCCATCTCAAAGATTCAGAATACGCAACTGTCTCACACTCTCAAATGGGAAGACTCTCAACAGTTCAATTCTGAAAAGCTGAAAGCTATCCAAACTGCTGTTACCTCTCTCTCATTTGCAGTTGAAGAAATCCAGAAGAATAAGGGGATAGCCATGAGTCTCACTGTAACTCAAGATTCTATTAACAAACGAGTTGACAGTGTCGAGACCCTAGTCTCCAGGAAGATAGATTTGCTGCAAGTCACAATGACCTCTGCCATTGAAAACATTCCCACCTCTGTTCGGCTTCTAGCTACTGACGTTCGGAAATTATCTGTCAAGATGGAGATGTTTGACAAAAAGGTAAAAGAGCTCAAAGAGATTCTAGAACAGCAGAAGAAATCTCTATAAGCAGCAGTCTTTCTTGTATTTGTGAAGCATATGAGTTCAGTTGCTACCACTTATTTTATCTAATATGAAGTTCAGTTATACGACTTTCTTTTACTCTGGTTTTGTCAAAACACCATAAAGGGGGAAATCGTTAGAAACTGAATTCCGGTGTTTGACAAAAAGATAAACCAACTGAACTACACAACTGAATTTAGCTAACTGATTGACGCAACTGAATTATAACTGAATAGCTAGCTGCTCTTTCAGCTGAACAACTCTTTAGTCATTCTCGTCAACTGATATCTCAGTTGTACACGTCATTAGTTGAAAGCAACAACAGACAAATAGTACAACTACCTGCAACTTATAGTGGAACGCCGCATTTCAGAAAAAGCAGTGTACGACTGGCAGAGTTTATCGACGTGGCAATCAACGGTTAGAATATTCAAATATCCTTTAATGTTACCGTTGAGAGAGAAGCCTATAAATAGTCGAAGATAGCAGCCGAAGAAATAACGACTGATTTCAGCTATTACATTCTACTTGCTGTTACGCTGCAAAAACATCTACTCACATTCAGAAGTTAAAAGCTCACGTTTACTAGTTATATCAGTAGCATTCAAGGCTACATTCTCGAGCTAAAATAGCACTGTGTAATCTTTTATAAGTTTTTGTAAATTGTGCTAAGATCAGTTACCATTTGTAAAAGTGTTATATACTAAGAGTTTCCGTTGTGGCAAAGTGATAAGTCCAAACTGAAGTGGGTCAGTGCAGTATCTAGTATTTGATCAAAGTCTTTTAGTGAATATCCTATCTTCGTCATAGAATGGGTGACGTAGGAGTTATTCAAGTCTCCGAACATCCAGAAACAAATTGTGTTATCTTTACTTCAGTCATTATTTTCTTTGTTAGATACTCTATCTTTCAGTCAGTTTATTTTCCGCAACTGTTTCATTCAGTTTAACTGATTGTCATTGACCGACGTGATATCTAGTATCAGTTTGTAACAAAACTGAACTCAAATTGTCGAAGAATATTTAAATTTGAGGGGTGTTTATTCAACCCCCCTCCCTTCTAAACACTCTTTACTCGTTTAACCGATCCTTTCAAAAATACAAAATATCATTTTTGTGATCATGTACAAAATGCTAGCAAAATAGCCTTCTTCCTTCCTTCTCTTATGCATATGACCCCGGCTCCAATCAACGTCCCAGCTCGTCACTCTTATCTGCATCACATGAAAGAACTGAAATGAGTATAAAACTCAGCAAGTGGAACTCTTACATAGCAATGGATACATAGCATACTCTGAAAAACATGACTTTGAAAACATTAAATACCATCAACTCTGAAACATAAATATCATAGCATGAATAATAATAACGATAGTATTTCTCTTTTATATGATGGATTGATATCTAAATAGTATCTTTGTCTCTGTACCTATATCCCATCGATATGAATTGATACTCTGTTGGGATATAAGCCTATGGTCGTTGATCAACTAATTGCATGCAATCCCTGACTATGTATCTATCAATCCAATAAATCCTTTGAACTCCCTTTTGGGCATTAAATCAAACACTTTGCATATTCTTTTCTTTGGTATTCCCTTGACATAATTGAGACATAAAAATGCCTCTAATATACAACAAAGTGTATTAATACATAGCATGAATCAAATGGAAGGGAATAACATGTTAAAACCATTGAAACACAATACATATATTATCATGTGAGCACAAGGAAATGAATTCCACTTACAACCGACAAGAAGCTTGATTCTAATCTCTTGGTACAAATCCTACAATAATAAACAATATATTGCACCATCAATAACCCAATCATCAAACAACCATACCAACAAATCCATAAAACCAACACCATCAACAAACCCGTGATTTATCCCCAACACCAAATCCAAAGAATAAACTAAACCATAAGCTTACCTTAGCTCCTTGAACCAACAATGACCTTTTTCCCACAACAATAATCCAACAATAAGATTCAATCAAAGAAAGGAAGGAAACAAATGTAGGAACCCTAGTCTTCCTTGAGCTGCAAACCGAGAAGAGTGGAGAAAAATGAGGGAAAAGTGAACCAACTCATGTATTATATCACTTAAAACCGAAAACACGCTTTTACTATTCACGCACAGCGGGTGCGCTCCAAAATATAACGCGGGTGCGCTAGGCATTCTGTAACACTTTCGAAAATCCAAAGTGACGACCGCGGGTGCGCTGCACCTTGCACCGCGGGTGTGCTGAGCTTACTGGAAAACATCCAAAAATCTGGAAGCATCGACCGCAGGTGCGCTGGCTTTCCTACCGCGGGTGCGGTGCCGCCTCTACCAATCCACCGCGGGTGCGGTGTCTTACTTACCCCAGGTGCACTGCCACCTGAAGCCAACAAAATACTTGCAACTAAAATCGAATCGCAACGTCACTTATCTTCACAATCTGACAACACTCCCAACAAGAAATTTGCACCTCTATATCTTATCTAACCACTACAATTGGCCTCATACCAATTGGCTCAACATACGAATTACCATGAATTAAATGGCAACGACTCTATAATACAATTACACATCATCTAATATCAACAATACTATAAAACATAAATCGCAACTCTTAACATCAAAACTATACTTAAACTTAACCAATAGTCAATATTCATACGAAATCCTTAAACCGTACCGTTCACCAGGCTTGGCTATTATAGAAAGATTGGAGCATGAGGCTGTGTATCGATTACCGAGAATTGAACAAGATAACGATCAAGAATAAATACCCATTACCTATGATCGAGGACTTGTTCGATTAGTTACAGGGAGCTACAGTGTTCTCAAAGATAGATATTCCATCAGTGTATCATCAGCTGAAAGTGAAAGACGCAGATGTTCACAAGAAAGCATTCAGAACCAATTATGGGCATTCCGAGTTCTTGGTGATGCTGTTTGGACTGACGAATGCTCCAGCAATTTTCATGGACCTCATGATCCGAGTATTCCAGCCCTACATAGATCAGTACGTCATAGTGTTTATTGACGAAATTCTTATTTACTCGAAGAGCCACGAGGAGCACAACCAGCATTTGAGGACAGTTTTGCACATTTTGCAGAGTCGAAGTTCAGTAAGTGTGAGTTCTGGTTGGAGAAGGTAGGCATTTTTGGGTCATATAATTTCTAGCAGTGGCATCGAGGTGGATCCAGCGAAGGTAGCAGCCGTTAAGGAATGGGTTGAGCCGAAGAATGCATCAGAAATCCACAGCTTTCTGGGTTTAGCCGGTCACTATCGTAAGTTTATTCAGGGATTTTTTTCAATAGCAGTGCCACTCACTTCACTCACCAAGAAGAATGCCAAGTTCGCGTGGAGTGAAGAATGTCAAAAGAGCTACGATACTTTGAAGCAAGCTCTTATTTCAGCGTCGGTGTTAGCCATGCCATCAGGGCAAGGAGATTTTGTGTTATACACCGATGCATCTAAGCTCGGTTTAGGCGCAGTCTTGATGCAGTAGGGTCGGGTAATAGCTTATGCTTCCAGACAGTTGAAGGTGCATGAGAAGAACTACCCAACTCATGATCTGGAATTAGCCGTTGTTGTGGGGACCCGGGCTCTAATTCTTTTTCTTGGGATTAAATGGATCGTTATTATAAAACATGGGTCAAATTTTCGCTTTTTACATAAAAACACCTGTAACCAAACAAGCATACATTCTTTATTTAATTTACAACATACAACATACAATACATGTCTTATTCTGTATGTTCTCAACTAACCAGTAATAAAAGACAGTACATAATAAAATACAACTACTGGTCCATCTGCTATGCCCGTGATCTCCACGCTAACACGATCATCTCTGTCTCGACCCAGATCCTGCCCCACCTGTTGTTATGCACACATACAGACATAACAACAGCCGGAAAACCGGTGAGAACAAATCCCAGTATAAACATGTATACATGCAGTAAAACAATCTAAAACATGCAACATGCTAATATGAATGACATGCATATATAATCATGCAATGCGAGTCTAATCATGTCTAGATGCGACTCGACTAGAACTCTAGGGATCCCGTTGTGAATAAGACGTCACTGGCTGTCACCTACCCTACCAATCGAGGTGCTGTACGTCTTATTCCTAGACTTCGGCCTGATCTGTATCCGCGTCTACAATAGGGGCGGTGATCTTCCCCTAAGCTGAGATATCGCCGAACATCTAGTAGTCTTCCTGATCTCCAGACTGCCCTATCTTAATGCATGAATACAAAATCTGTAAACAAGCATAATGCAATGCTACACGATCTGTAAACAAAGCATAGCAAGATCTGCATACAAGTTCTATAAACCAATCTATAACAATCATAATCATATCAAGATATAATCAATAAAACAAGTATGTGATTTTTGTTGGGAAACTCAAATGTGATCTCATTTGAGTCGTGATTCCCCAAACAAAACATGTGGGGACCCGGACGCTAATCATCTTCTTAATCATCTTTTGGGATTTAATTATCAGTTCTGATAAAACAGGGTCTAAAAATTTTTCTTTTTAATAAGTAACTGCGGAAGGTAATGGAATCTAAACAATATACATATCTGTATAAAAACTACAGTTCAGTAGAAAAGTACAATAATGTACGACATTCTAATCTAAGGTTCACTACTAAAGTTCTAGTAGGAAAATCCAATCTACTGCAAGTCCGGAATCACCACGCTAACTCGTCTTCTCTCATCGTCATCTCGACCCTGATCCAGCCCCACCTGTTGTCATGCACACATACAAAACACGACAACAGCCGGATAACTCCGGTGAGAATAAATCCCAGTATAAAACATGGTAAGCATGTATATAAACAAACTAATTCATAAACCATGCGATCATGTATAAACACAGTATATTTCATAATCTATAAAATTAAGCATGCAACTCAAATCAGATAAACATGCATATAAACAATCTAAATCATAAAAACATGCTAGCACAACTGAAAGCAATAATGATGGGTCCCATGATCTAGGAGCCACATCCATATAAGCATGCAGTTCTAATCAATCATGTCTAGACTTGACTCAATCTATAACTCTAGGGATCCCGGTGTGAATAAGACGTCACTGGCTGTCACCTACCCTACCAATCGAGGTGCTGTACGTCTTATTCCTAGACTTCGGCCTGATCTGTATCCACATCTACAAAGGGGCGGTGATCTTCCCCTAAGCTGAGATATCGCCGAACATCTAGAAGTCTGCCTGATCTCCAGACTGTCCTATCTTAATGCATGAATACACAATCTGTAAACAAACATAATCATTCTAATGCAATGCCACAAGATCTGTAAACAAATCATAGCAAGATTTGTATACAAGTTCTATAAACAAATCTATAAACAATCATATCAAAACATAAATAATAGTCTAGTATGTGATTTTATTGGGAAACTCAAATAAGATCTGATTTGAGTTATATCTTCCCAGATATCACATGAATTATACCTTTGTCGTCCCCGTATGAGGAAGACGAAATCTTGAAGTCCAGTCTGTCCATATCCGATCTGAAATGACAATATAAATACACTGTATCAATGTGTAACTCAATTCACAATCTGTTCTGATCAATACTCAATTCAGTATACAATCTGATCAATGTCTGAACAAGATACAATCTAAGTCATATCAATAATATCACAATCTAATCGAAATCATATCTGAATCTGATCAATCTGTTTCCAGCATATGAATATCTAACAAATACATCTTCAGAGATGCTGAAATACAAAACACAGACATACGGTATTCTTTCTTCGATCTGACTTCACATATCTACTGAATAATCTATCCAGACATACAAGAATAATCATCTCTCTATTCTTCAATCAAGAACAATACAAATCTAGTGTTTAATCTCAATCAATATCTTCTGAAAATCATAACAATTGTATAACCAATCTATTATTCAATCTGTCTTCGATTATACAATGATTACTACAGCAGAAACACCATATCTGAATCATATTCAGTTCTGACAACATCCTAATTTCAAAACATCGCAAAACGTAACGAAACTTACGTCCTTGTGTAGCTCGTGTCGAGAGGAACACGCTGCTGCTTTCAGCTTCGAATTCTAATACCCGGATTTCTCACAAAAGGCGTAAGGATATTTCTCTCCAAAGCCTCGCCCCTTTTTCTGAAATTCTAAGAGAAACCACGCGTCCTTCATCTATATATATTGCATGCAAAAGTTGGGAAACGTGGCTTATTTCTTCATGTAACACGCATGACCGCGGGTGCGGTGAGCGTAGCAGCGCGGGTGCGCTCAAGCGATGATCTATATCCAAAATGTTCGAAGCAAAGACCCGCGGGTGCGCTGCCTACAAGACCGCGGGTGCGGTGACCTCAGCGCGGGAGCGCTCCATCTAATACCGCAGGTGCGGTGTGTCTACGGGATTTGTACTTCATTTTCTGCACATGCACCGCGGGTGCGGTCGTGCAAACTTCTAAATTCTAGTTTCTTGATCAAGTCACACCTGGTTTCTCAAATCTTTCTTCCCTCATTGCATGTCATGCATTCTCATATCTTCCGAGTCTCTCGTTAATGAAGATTAATAATCTTGGCTTAACAATTCTATAATTCTCGGGCATTACATTTCTCCCCCTCTTAGATCTGAGTTCGTCCTCGAACTCACCTCAAGCAATCCAAATCTACTAGAAGAAATGTATAACAGAGTTTAACATCCAAACTCGTTCATTAGATTTATTCTGAAATATCTTCCTTGTATTCATCTTTTATTCTAATCAGGAATACAAAGTCAAGAAGTATCCTATCATAATACTTCTTAAACTAACTCTGACAGAATCAATCTTGCCATGCGGGTTATACAACATCTGTATAAACCAATTACAGTTCAGTAACCAATACCAACAGTCATTGATCAACCTGTTTATCCCAATCAAGGATATACTCAATCTTCCAATACCAATTGTCATCATCCGACATTGGTTTCTTAAATCTGTCCATTCTGAACTATCTCAATAACTATTGTCATATAGTAAGTCACACAATGACAATAATCTATATAAACTAGTACTAACATCCAGTACTAATGCTCTACAAATATCTGTCAATATCTGAGTATTACACCTTGACTATCTGTCAATGTCTCTGACTACCTGCTAATCTGTAATAAATCTGCACAAGAGAGCTTATGATAGAGTCTATCACAAGTACAACTCCATCAAAATCACAATCTGATATCATCTAATTCAATATTCTAATCCATCTGATTATTTCTTTGACATCGATCTATGTCATCTAGTTCTGTTTGTACGAAATCTGGTACAAACTGATAGATATAGATTGAGAAATCTGTCAATCATAATCATATCATATCAAAATCTAAAGAAAATGGTTGTAATGTCACTACGAACACCATAGAAATGTACTCCCATTTCTATTCAAAAATATACATATTATGTAACCAATCTTCTGATTTCTATCTTTCTCTCTTCTTCTGTTAGCAACTGATCTAATCTGTTTATATCACGACTGTCTGTTCGAATATCATACATTCTCAACTATATGAATGAAAACTGAATCCACTACTATGTGGTTCTGACACTATCTGTGAGTTCAGATTCAAACTATGCTGTATAAACAAATCAGTGAAAAATCATAGATTAAAGAAGAAATACCTACCTGGTATTCGGCTCTGACTACAGATATCAAAATCTGTAACCAATTCTGAAACATTCTGATATCATAACATAATCAGTCCCATATAACACAAAATCAAATATCTGTTATTCTGACTGATGCTCTGTTCTGATTACTACAAACAAATTCTGAACATTCTGATCACATGTCTGACTGTTTACACTAATCTGTATCTAAACACTGATTCACAATAACAGTAATATCACATCAGGTTCAGAATAGAAAGACCCCATACAGATCTAGTGAGTTTACGAAAACTCATAAAATAACAAAATCAGGCAACTGTAAATTCTGGCTATCTAACCAATCCTCATACTGCCCAGATCAACTGCTATATCTTATCTGCAAATAACATATGCTCCCAACAATATAAGATATCGCACAAATACTGATGTAGAACAATAACAATACTCAACAGATATATATCAATGAGAGAATAAACAACCAGAATAAGATAATCTGCAGATAATAAATTTCTGACATTTCTGGAATTCTTGATCTTTCTGTCTTAACTGTCTAAATCAATCGATCTTCAGATACTGCATATTCTGAATAAACACTGTATCAATAACTGCATACCGGATTCATACCTGACCCATTTCTGTATACAATGATCATAGTTCTCTGAATATTTAACTCAATCTTCAAATATTCAATATAATCAATCAAATGCTGCAATATATCAATAAATCATAGATATACCAAGCATACTTTTCAGAATACCTCTGAACATAAAATCTATCAATTTAGAAACAGAACTGGACTATCTTCCAGAGAAATACTCAATCAACTGGATTTCTCAGCTAATGTTCTTTTATCTGTCAATTATATCAATTCTGTCAATCATTCTGTACTATGTTCTAATATTCAGCAATACTTGGTATTGATTCAATTCTGAAATCTACCTTTCTGATATCAAACACATCTGACATCTTATCTAGGCAAATACCAGTCAACTATTATATTACTAGCAATTCTGTCACTGCTAGACTCGATTTCAATGAATCTATTGAATACATAAGGATACCATCTGTTCCTTTTTGTAATAATCGAGTCATAAACAGTACAATAATTTAAGGAATTCTGGATCTAGAATCCTTACCGGAAAATCTCCGTTTATCAGCCAGATTTGGTCAGAATCTTACCGTTTCTGGCACACATTCTACGATATTTCTGTACTTGTTTAGCATATACATGTCAATACTGCAATCAGAATCATATAACACAAGTACATCACAATTCTAGTTCAATCTCAGTCTTATCTAACCGTGGTATATCATGTCACAGAAATCTCTGATATCAACATATTCCTCAACAACCAAGGAATCAATACTACAGTAACCATTAATCCAACAGATATAGCATATCTCCATGCTATTCAATCACAGGTATTAATAAATAATGCATTAGTACATATCAATACCTATGCATATAATCATACAAGCAACAGTACCTGTGGGAATTCTGAGTCTGTTCTTCAGTCATTACCACCAATGACCCTGCTCTTTAAGATCTTCGAAAATGCCTCTGAGGACAAACTTTAGCAAAGTGTCCCGTCTGCTTACAGATATTGCACTTACCAAGCACTCCTTGGCATTGTTCTGTAGAATGTCGCCCTCCACACGTCCTGCAATACACTCCGGTATAGCTCGGACTAGGACTGCTAGAACTAGAGGAATCACTTCCTAACTTCTTGAACTGTTTCTTTTGAATCTTCCATGGTTCTTTCCTCCTATCACTGCTGCTGCCAATCTCAACTCTAGAAGGCAGTTGCTGTGGATTTGATGTTGGAAGATCATACGAGACTCCCTGTTGTCCTATCAGAACCATTTCTGCTCTTTTGGCCCTGTTCAAGGTATCAGCAAAACTACTCGATTGCTTCACATTCACCAATGTACGTATTTCTGGATTTAATCCCTGACTGAACTGACTAGATATAGCATGATCAGTTCTAGCTATAAGAGGGGCAAAACGTAACAAGGTGAAGAACTGTGCTAAGTATTCATCAATACTCATCTGACCCTGTTGTAGGTTTGCAAATTCTGCACTTCTGTCCTCCCTATATGACACGGGGAAGAATCTTTGGTAGAACTCAACCTTAAAAATCTTCCATGAAATCACTGAACGACTCTGCTCTAAAGCTCCTTTGGTGAGTAACCACCATCTTCTGGCAGCTTCGTGCAACTGGTTCTCAATAAGCCTAATTCTACACTCATCTGTGAAATCTAGGAATTCAAATAACATTTCTATTTCTTCAAGCCACTTTTCACCATCTGCTGACGTCTCATTTCCCTTCAGAACCGGCGGCTGAAACGACTGGAACCTCTGTAACTGTGTTTCCATCTGAATTTCTGACACGTCTATCTGAGGTTCTGACCTACCTGTCTGATCGTATGATGTACTGCCTCTTTCTGGAATTCTTCTGGGCGGTACATCTGATTACCAAACACATTAGTAATCTCGCACTACAAATCTGTACCAATCTTTCTCTGATTATGATCATCTTACTGCTGATCATGAATCTGATCTGATTCATACTTAAGAATACATAATACCAATTCCAATCACATAATCAGGTAAACATGTATCTTAAAGCAGTAACACATAGTCTCATGCTAGCACATAATGTCAATCAACATTAAATCAATCTCATGCTAGCACACACATGCAAGGAAAGAAAATTCATCTACCCCGCACATTCTCTTCTATCTCAGTCTAAAGGATCTATCAGTTCTGACTATTTCAATCTAAAGGATCTATCACTAAGGGATCTATCGCTCTGATACCACCTGTTGTGGGGACCCGGACGCTAATCATCTTCTTAATCATCTTTTGGGATTTAATTATCAGTTCTGATAAAACAGGGTCTAAAAATTTTTCTTTTTAATAAGTAACTGCGGAAGGTAATGGAATCTAAACAATATACATATCTGTATAAAAACTACAGTTCAGTAGAAAAGTACAATAATGTACGACATTCTAATCTAAGGTTCACTACTAAAGTTCTAGTAGGAAAATCCAATCTACTGCAAGTCCGGAATCACCACGCTAACTCGTCTTCTCTCATCGTCATCTCGACCCTGATCCAGCCCCACCTGTTGTCATGCACACATACAAAACACGACAACAGCCGGATAACTCCGGTGAGAATAAATCCCAGTATAAAACATGGTAAGCATGTATATAAACAAACTAATTCATAAACCATGCGATCATGTATAAACACAGTATATTTCATAATCTATAAAATTAAGCATGCAACTCAAATCAGATAAACATGCATATAAACAATCTAAATCATAAAAACATGCTAGCACAACTGAAAGCAATAATGATGGGTCCCATGATCTAGGAGCCACATCCATATAAGCATGCAGTTCTAATCAATCATGTCTAGACTTGACTCAATCTATAACTCTAGGGATCCCGGTGTGAATAAGACGTCACTGGCTTTCACCTACCCTACCAATCGAGGTGCTGTACGTCTTATTCCTAGACTTCGGCCTGATCTGTATCCACATCTACAAAGGGGCGGTGATCTTCCCCTAAGCTGGGATATCGCCGAACATCTAGAAGTCTGCCTGATCTCCAGACTGTCCTATCTTAATGCATGAATACACAATCTGTAAACAAACATAATCATTCTAATGCAATGCCACAAGATCTGTAAACAAAGCATAGCAAGATTTGTATACAAGTTCTATAAACAAATCTATAAACAATCATATCAAAACATAAATAATAGTCTAGTATGTGATTTTATTGGGAAACTCAAATAAGATCTGATTTGAGTTATATCTTCCCAGATATCACATGAATTATACCTTTGTCGTCCCCGTCTGAGGAAGACGAAGTCTTGAAGTCCAGTCTGTCCATATCCGATCTGAAATGACAATATAAATACACTGTATCAATGTGTAACTCAATTCACAATCTGTTCTGATCAATACTCAATTCAGTATACAATCTGATCAATGTCTGAACAAGATACAATCTGAGTCATATCAATAATATCACAATCTAATCGAAATCATATCTGAATCTGATCAATCTGTTTCCAGCATATGAATATCTAACAAATACATCTTCAGAGATGCTGAAATACAAAACACAGACATACGGTATTCTTTCTTCGATCTGACTTCACATATCTACTGAATAATCTATCCAGACATACAAGAATAATCATCTCTCTATTCTTCAATCAAGAACAATACAAATCTAGTGTTTAATCTCAATCAATATCTTCTGAAAATCATAACAATTGTATAACCAATCTATTATTCAATCTGTCTTCGATTATACAATGATTACTACAGCAGAAACACCATATCTGAATCATATTCAGTTCTGACAACATCCTAATTTCAAAACATCGCAAAACGTAACGAAACTTACGTCCTTGTGTAGCTCGTGTCGAGAGGAACACGCTGCTGCTTTCAGCTTCGAATTCTAATACCCGGATTTCTCACAAAAGGCGTAAGGATATTTCTCTCCAAAGCCTCGCCCCTTTTTCTGAAATTCTAAGAGAAACCACGCGTCCTTCATCTATATATATTGCATGCAAAAGTTGGGAAACGTGGCTTATTTCTTCATGTAACACGCATGACCGCGGGTGCGGTGAGCGTAGCAGCGCGGGTGCGCTCAAGCGGTGATCTATATCCAAAATGTTCGAAGCAAAGACCGCGGGTGCGCTGCCTACAAGACCGCGGGTGCGGTGTCCTCAGCGCGGGAGCGCTCCATCTAATACCGCAGGTGCGGTGTGTCTACGGGATTTGTACTTCATTTTCTGCACATGCACCGCGGGTGCGGTCGTGCAAACTTCTAAATTCTAGTTTCCTGATCATGTCACACCTGGTTTCTCAAATCTTTCTTCCCTCATTGCATGTCATGCATTCTCATATCTTCCGAGTCTCTCGTTAATGAAGATTAATAATCTTGGCTTAACAATTCTATAATTCTCGGGCATTACAAAACATGTACTATACCTTGCGTCGTAGAGTCGCTGTCACGGTCGCCAATACGAATCTGAAATGGAAATGTGAATACGCACTCTATCAATTTCTAATCTAAATCAACACATAACCAAGTCACTACGTGATCTTGATACAATTTGACGGCATAACGACGTAATTCTCGATACCGGTCAATCCAAATCTTAACAGATATCAACATTATCTCATCCTCAATCATTCTAATTCATAACCCAATACAATATCCATCCAAAACACAATAAATCCTATCCCAACAATTCATAAATCATACTGAAATTCATAGGAAATGCATATGATATCCTTTCTTTGATCCGTTTACAAATATAGCATGCTCAATATGCCAAGAACACAATATAACTATCATATTCTCATTTCCCCAATATCTGAATTTCAAAACTTACTGAAATCGAATAAAACTTACATCACTTTGTAGATAATGAAGAGAGAAGCTCAAAACCGAAGTCGGATTTGAATTTGGGTTACTAAATCTTGTAAGAGCAAAATTTGAAAGTAGGAAGAAATGAAGCTTTTCCCCTTTGAATTCTCGAGCCTTTCTGCTGAAATGAAGAAAGAATCGAAGCCAACTTATATATATATTGCATGATTCAAGACACATGGCAAATCCTTTGTATTACACGTCTCGCGCATATGCGCGGTATTACTCGCGCATATGCGCCGAACCTACTGTCTCGGCAGATATAGCACTCGCGCATATGCGCCACTAAACTCGCGCATATGCGCCAATGGTTCTGGACGCTCCGCGCATATGCGCCACTACTCTCGCGCATATGCGCCAAGGCTGCTGTACATGTCGCGCATATGCGCCACTCTTTCCGCGCATATGCGCCAATGCTACTGGAATTCTCATGCATATGCGCGCATTCCTTCGCGCATATGCGCCATAGCTTCGGCCTTACTTATTCTTTTGACTATCTTTCACATCTTTATTATACATTTCCCTTTCTTTTCTAGTCCAATGAAATACATCTACAATCATCTTAATTATCAACAAATCCATCTGATTATGATAACTAAATCTTCGAGCCTTACATTTCTCCCCCTCTAAGAAATGATTTCGCCCTCGAAATCGCACATCATTCTATCAATGAAAGCATCAAAAGTAATAATATAAAAGTTAGATCAATACTTACATTATTGAAATAATTCGGGGTGTTTCTGTCTCATACTTGCTTCTGTTTCCCAAGTCGCTTCCTCAATGCCATGACGACTCCACTGAACTTTCACGAGTGGAATATTCTTCGTTCTGAGCTTCTTTTCTTTCCGATCAAGAATCTGTATCGGTTGTTCCACATAGCTCAATGTCTGATCAAGTTCAGCTTCGTCAGGTTGAATGACATGAGAAATATCTGGCATATATCTTCGTAACATCGATACATGAAACACGTCATGTATTCCGGATAGAGAAGGAGGAAGTGCAAGTCGATAAGCTCGATCGCCAATCTTCTCAAGAATCTCGTAAGGACCAATGTATCGAGAAGATAGTTTCCCGCGTTTGCCAAATCGAACAACGCCTCTGAATGGAGAAATCTTTAAGAATACTCTATCTCCCGCCTCGAATACTAACGGTCTACGTCTGATATTGGCATACTTTGCTTGTCGATCTTGTGCTGTCTTCATCCTCTTCTGAATGAGTTTCACCTTCTCTGTCATGTCACGAATCATATCTGGCCCAAGTTCTGGTACCTCTAAAACGTCATCCCAGTATAGCGGAGATCTGCACTTCTTGCCATACAAAGCTTCAAACGGTGCCATCTCGATACTCGTTTGATAGCTATTATTGTAAGAGAATTCGCAAAGAGGTAGAGAATCTTGCCAACCAATGCCAAAATCTAGCACGACGGCTCTCAACATATCCTCTAATGTCTGGATAGTCCGTTCTGACTCTCCGTCTGTCTGAGGATGGTAAGCAGTACTCAGGTGTAATGTCGTACCTAAGGCCTGCTGTAAACTGTGCCAGAAGTGTGAAGTGAATCGTGGATCACGATCTGATACGATAGACTTCGGCACTCCATGCAATCTGACTACCTCTCGAATATAAATCTCCGCCATCTGATCCTGTCTATACGTCATTCTGTATGGGATGAAACAAGCAGATTTGGTCAATCTGTCAATAATAACCCAAGTCGCATCGCAGCCTCTGGATGATCGTGGTAACTTCGTCACAAAATCCATGGAAATGTGATCCCATTTCCATTCTGGAATGGGTAAACTTTGAAGTAATCCACCAGGTTTCTTCCTCTCAGCTTTCACCTGTTGGCAGTTCAAACACTTAGACACAAATTCGGCAATGTCTGACTTCATTTGCTTCCACCAGAACTGTGTCTTCAAGTCATTGTACATCTTCCTGCCACCCGGATGAATGCTGAACCGACTACAATGTGCCTCTGTCAGAATCTGCTGTCTCAAATCTGCAACATCTGGCACAACTAGACGGTTATTCACGTACAACACATGATCTCGTACCTGATATTCTGATACATGCCCTGATCTGATCATTTGGATTGATTTCTGCACATTCTGATCGGTTCTTTGTGCTTCCTTGATCTTCATGATCAAATTGGGCTCAACTTGGATCGTAAAAAGTCGTAGTGGCTTACTATCTGTATCAAATTCTAATCCAGATGTACAGCAATTTTCAACTAACTTGTTAACACCTATCGTCGATAAGGACAAAGAACATACCTTACGACTCAAGGCATCTGCTGCTGCATTTGACTTCCCTGGATAATATTTGATTTCACAGTCAAAATCTTTCAGAAGATCTAGCCATCTACGCTGTCTCATGTTCAGTTCTGATTGAGAGAATAGGTACTTTAGGCTCTTGTGATCGGAAAATATCTCAAATTTTTTGCCGTAGAGATAATGACGCCAAATCTTTAATGCAAATACGATAGCCGCCAATTCCAGATCATGAATGGGGTATCGGATCTCATGTGGCTTCAATTGTCTCGAGGCGTATGCGATCACATGGCCTCGCTGCATAAGAACACATCCCAAACCTCTATGAGAAGCATCACAATATACAACGAAATCACCTGTACCTGAAGGTATCGTCAGTACTGGAGCACTGGTCAGCCTTTTCTTCAACTCTAGAAAGCTAGACTCGCACTCCTCTGACCAAACAAATGGTGCATTCTTTTGCGTCAATTGAGTTATTGGCTTGGCAATGCTGGAGAAATCCTTGATAAATCTTCTATAGTATCCGGCTAGGCCCATGAAACTGCGTATTTCTGGTACAGACGTCGGCCTCGACCAACTGATCACAGCTTCAACTTTACTCGGATCTACAGAAATACCATCTCCAGATATAATGTGTCCCAAAAAGACAACTCGATTCAACCAAAACTCACACTTTGACAATTTTGCATACAGTCGCTCGTTTCTCAACGTCTGCAAAACAATTCTGAGATGCTCTGCATGCTCATTTCTGTTCTTCGAATACACCAAAATATCATCGATGAAAACAATGACAAATTCATCCAAATATTTCTGAAACACTTGGTTCATCAGGCCCATAAATACCGCAGGAGCATTGGTTAAACCAAAAGGCATGACAATAAATTCGTAATGTCCATACCTGGTTCGAAATGCTATCTTCGGTATATCTACATCTCGAACTCTGAGCTGATGATATCCAGAACGCAAATCAATCTTCGAATACACGGAGGATCCCTGCAACTGATCAAATAAATCATCAATCCTAGGCAAAGGATATTTATTCTTGATCGTTGCCTTGTTCAGTTGCCTGTAATCTATACACAATCGCATCGAACCGTCTTTCTTCCGCACAAACAGCACCGGAGCGCCCCAAGGAGATACACTAGGTCTGATATATCCCTTGGCCAGAAGATCTTCTAATTGTGCTTTCAATTCTTTTAGTTCGATGGGTGCCATCCTATACGGAGCTCTCGAAATAGGGACGGTACCTGGTGTAAGATCAATACTGAAATCTACTTCACGAACCGGAGGTAATCTTGGGATCTCATCTGGAAAAATATCTGGAAATTCCCACACTACTGGTATATCTGCCAATGTTGGGCTCGTCTTCTGCATGTCTACAGCATAAATAAAGAAACCATCCGCTCCTTTCTGCAATAATCTGTTCATAGTAAGAGCCGAAATCAAGGGAATCCGAGATCTAGAACCCTTCCCGTAGAATTTCCACTCGTCTGTCATCTCGGGTCTGAATCTGACAATCTTGTGGAAACAATCCACGGTAGCTCTGTACTTTGTTAGCATGTCAATACCGACTATACAATCAAAATCAGCTAGACCCAACACTATACACTCTAGGTCAATTTCATGCCCCTCAAACTGTAGAATGCAATGTCTAACCGTAGTTACAGATATCAATCCACTTCCCAACGGAGAATTAATAGACACAACATCTAGCAAAGACTCAACAGGCAAAGAATGCAACAATGCAAATCGCTCTGAAATGAATGTATGCGATGCACCTGTATCTATCAAGATATAAGCAGGATAACCATAAAGAGAGCAGTTACCTGCTATAACATCATCTGGTGCATCTTGTGCTTGCTCTTCTGTCAATGCAAACACTTGAGCCTGTTGCCTCAGGGGTTGAGTCACCGTCTGACTACCTCGGCCTCTGGGTGGAGTCTGTACTGGTGGAGGCTGAAAAGAGTGAACTGATGATGCCTGCCGCTCAAACTGAGGTACGGAACCGGATGCTCTTCCACTCTGGCCTTGCTGTACACTCCTCTGGGGACAGACTTTGGCAAAATGCCCCGGTTGCCTACAAATGTTGCATCGGCCTATAACTCCTTGGCACTGTTCAGTCGCATGCCTACCTCCACAAGAATTTACAGTAAACACCTGAAGTCCTGGAACTTTGATCAAAACCCGTCTGTCTTGATCCGCTGGAGCTGGACGAACTGCTCCCAGGTCGCTTAAACTGTTTCCCCTTCGCCTTCAGCTGTTCTTTGCGTCCACTACTACTACCACCGCTTTCGAATCGAGGAGGAGGAACTTGGGATGGAGGTGGTGGCGGTCTCGGACTCGGTGCAACATACGGAGCACTCCGTTGCCTAAGCAATCCTGCTTCAGCTCCTTTGGCACGATTCAATGCATCCGAGAAATTATCGGGTCTCCCAGTATTGACCAACGTAAAGATATCTGGATTCAGGCCATTTATAAACTGATCTGCCATGGCCTCATCATTTCCTGAAACATGGGGTGCAAAACGAAGCAGAGAGGAAAATTTGGCAACGTACTCCTCAATGTTT
Organism: Primulina eburnea; assembly: GCF_022965805.1. Taxonomy (NCBI): domain Eukaryota; kingdom Viridiplantae; phylum Streptophyta; class Magnoliopsida; order Lamiales; family Gesneriaceae; genus Primulina; species Primulina eburnea. The sequence continues at coordinate 24,071,697 of NC_133111.1, read as the reverse complement.
AATTGCCCTTGCCTCAGATTGGCAAATTCAGCACCTTTGTCTTTACGGTAGGAGATGGGAAAGAACCTTAAATAGAACTCCGTCTTGAATCCCTTCCAAGTAATCTCGGTACCCCGCTGCTCTAAAGCTCTCTTAATGTTCAACCACCAATTCTTGGCTATATCTTGCAATTGATGGCCAATTATCTTTATTCTCTTCTCATCACTGTACTCCAAAGAGTCGAATAACATTTCAATATCCTCAAGCCAACTTTCGCACTCGATGGCATTCTCGGTACCTTTTAATGTGGGAGGTCGAAAGGATTGGAATCGCTTCAGCAACGTCTCCATAGGGGTCGCCGTAACACCCATAGGATCTCCGGATGTGCTCCCCTGTTCTGGCGCTGCTGGTCGTAGAGGTACGGCTGCTCTTCTAGGAGGCATATCTAATAATCCAAAGGATTAGTATACAATATATACAACTGTCTCAGCCATCCTCTAGTCAGTTACCTCTGATCTAGAATCAGTTCTGATTCAGTTTATCACATGCTGAAAGAAATCAAACACCACCAACATGTAATAGGAAAGCAATAATCATGCTAGCACATCATAAGCAAGGAAGAAGACTCGATCTACCCCGCTCATTCTATCCTATCGCAGTCTAAAGGAACTCTCGGCTCTGATACCACCTGTTGTGGGGACCCGGGCTCTAATTCTTTTTCTTGGGATTAAATGGATCGTTATTATAAAACATGGGTCAAATTTTCGCTTTTTACATAAAAACACCTGTAACCAAACAAGCATACATTCTTTATTTAATTTACAACATACAACATACAATACATGTCTTATTCTGTATGTTCTCAACTAACCAGTAATAAAAGACAGTACATAATAAAAGACAACTACTGGTCCATCTGCTATGCCCGTGATCTCCACGCTAACACGATCATCTCTGTCTCGACCCAGATCCTGCCCCACCTGTTGTTATGCACACATACAGACATAACAACAGCCGGAAAACCGGTGAGAACAAATCCCAGTATAAACATGTATACATGCAGTAAAACAATCTAAAACATGCAACATGCTAATATGAATGACATGCATATATAATCATGCAATGCGAGTCTAATCATGTCTAGATGCGACTCGACTAGAACTCTAGGGATCCCGTTGTGAATAAGACGTCAATGGCTGTCACCTACCCTACCAATCGAGGTGCTGTACGTCTTATTCCTAGACTTCGGCCTGATCTGTATCCGCGTCTACAATAGGGGCGGTGATCTTCCCCTAAGCTGAGATATCGCCGAACATCTAGTAGTCTGCCTGATCTCCAGACTGCCCTATCTTAATTCATGAATACAAAATCTGTAAACAAGCATAATGCAATGCTACACGATCTGTAAACAAAGCATAGCAAGATCTGCATACAAGTTCTATAAACCGATCTATAACAATCATAATCATATCAAGATATAATCAATAAAACAAGTATGTGATTTTGGTTGGGAAACTCAAATGTGATCTCATTTGAGTCGTGATTCCCCAAACAAAACATGTACTATACCTTGCGTCGTAGAGTCGCTGTCACAGGTCGCCAATACGAATCTGAAATGGAAATGTGAATACGCACTCTATCAATTTCTAATCTAAATCAACACATAACCAAGTCACTACGTGATCTTGATACAATTTGACGGCATAACGACGTAATTCTCGATACCGGTCAATCCAAATCTTAACAGATATCAACATTATCTCATCCTCAATCATTCTAATTCATAACCCAATACAATATCCATCCAAAACACAATAAATCCTATCCCAACAATTCATAAATCATACTGAAATTCATAAGAAATGCATATGATATCCTTTCTTTGATCCGTTTACAAATATATCATGCTCAATATGCCAAGAACACAATATAACTATCATATTCTCATTTCCCCAATATCTGAATTTCAAAACTTACTGAAATCGAATAAAACTTACATCACTTTGTAGATAATGAAGAGAGAAGCTCAAAACCGAAGTCGGATTTGAATTTGGGTTACTAAATCTTGTAAGAGCACAATTTGAAAGTAGGAAGAAATGAAGCTTTTCCCCTTTGAATTCTCGAGCCTTTCCTGCTGAAATGAAGAAAGAATCGAAGTCAACTTATATATATATTGCATGATTCAAGACACATGGCAAATCCTTTGTATTACACGTCTCGCGCATATGCGCGGTATTACTCGCGCATATGCGCCGAACCTACTGTCTCGGCAGATATAGCACTCGCGCATATGCGCCACTAAACTCGCGCATATGCGCCAATGGTTCTGGACGCTCCGCGCATATGCGCCACTACTCTCGCGCATATGCGCCAAGGCTGCTGTACATGTCGCGCATATGCGCCACTCTTTCCGCGCATATGCGCCAATGCTACTGGAATTCTCATGCATATGCGCGCATTCCTTCGCGCATATGCGCCATAGCTTCGGCCTTACTTATTCTTTTGACTATCTTTCACATCTTTATTATACATTTCCCTTTCTTTTCTAGTCCAATGAAATACATCTACAATCATCTTAATTATCAACAAATCCATCTGATTATGATAACTAAATCTTCGAGCCTTACAGTTGTTGTCTTTGCATTGAAGATTTGGAGACACTACTTGTACGGCGAGAAGTGTAAGATATTCACTGATCACAAGATTCTCAAATATTTCTTCACGCGGAAACAACTGATTATGAAATAGAGACAGGTGGTTAGAATTGGTTAAAGACTGTGACTGCAAAATTAGCTATTACCCGGGGAAAGCTAATGTTGTCGCAGACGCTTTGAGCAGAAAAGTCGCCATTGTAGCACATTTGTTAGTGCAGAGACCTCTTCAGTCTGAGATTCAGATGATTGGTTTAGAAGTTTATCGCAAGGGCAGAGCTCCAAGGCTGTCTAATCTGACAGTCCAATCTTCTTTGCTAGACCATATTCGTGCGGGCCAGCCTTCAGACGAGCAGTTGCAGAAATGGAGGCTGAAAGATGAGGCCAAGGACAGTGTACTCTACATAGTGTCTGATGATATTTTGAGATACAGACGTGGAATGTGAGTGCCTAATGTTGATTCCATCAGAGAGGATATTCTGTCGGAGGCACATGTATCTCCGTATTCCATCCACCCAGGAAGTACCAAAATGTATAAAGATCTGCAGATTTTGTATTGGTGGCTGGGCATGAGCGAGACATCCACAGATTTTTGTCTAAATGCCTCACTTGTCAGTAGGTGAAGACAGAGAATCAGAGGCCATCAGGAATACTTAAGCCACTCCCCATCCCGGAGTGGAAATGAGAGAATATCACCATTTAGAGGATTTAATTCTATTTGGGTTATAGTGGATCGACTAACTAAGTCGGCGCACTTCTTGCCAGTAAAGATGACTTTCTCCATGATGCAGTATGCGGAGCTCTAAATCAGGAAGATAGTTCGATTGCACGGGATCCCAATTTCAATTGTGTTCGACAGGGACCCGAGGTTTACATCATTCTTTTGTAAGAGTTTGCATGCAACCATGGGGACAAAGTTGCTATTCAGTACAGCTTTTCACCCGCAGACAGATGGCCAATCTGAGCGAGTGATTCAGATATTGGAGGATCTATTGCGAGCCTGTATGATCAATTTCCAGGGGACTTGGGAATCTAAGCTACATCTAGTGGAGTTTACTTAAAACAATAGTTTTCAATCATCCATTGGTATGGCTCACTACGAGGCATGGTATAGGAGGAAGTGCAGATCGCCAATTCATTGGGACGATGTCGGAGAGAGAGCAGCTTGGTCCCTAGATATTTCAGCTGACTGCAGATGTGGTGGTCAAGATCTGAGACAGGATGAAGACTGCCTAGAGTCGTCAGAAAAGTTATGGTGATAAGAGAAGGAGAGTCTTGAGTTTGCCGTAGGTGACCACGTTTTTGTAAAGATAGCACCCATGAAGGGTGTTATGAGATTTGGGAAAAGAGGCAAGTTGAGTTCGAGGTTTATTGGACCTTTCCAAAATCTTGACAGAGTTGGGACACTAGCCTATCGTGTTGCCCTTCCGTCGAATCTGGCCGGTGTACACAATGTGTTTCACGTCTCGATGCTGAGGAAGTACTTACCTAATCCTTCGCACGTTTTGAGCTATGAACCGTTACAGTTGGCTACAAGACCTGTCATATGAGGAAAGACCCGTCCAAATCCTAGACAGATAAGAGCGGAGACTTCGGAACAAAGTGGCCAAGTTGGTCAAAGTCCGGTGGCTAAATCAATCAGTAGAAGAGGCCACTTGGGAAGCCGAAGCAGACATGAGATTTCGCTACACGGAGTTGTTCGGTAAGATTTAATTTCGAGGACGAAATTTTTATAAGTGGAGGAGGAACTGTAGTGGCCAAATTCAATACACATATAACCCATGCATTTATTTAATTATTGAAGCATTTATTTATTTTTAAAATGAGTCTTAGTGGTGCATGATTTATTTAAAGCATTTATTTAATTGTTAAATTATTTATTTAAGTTTAAATTGAGTTTTATCCATGCATGAATTATTTAAATGCATTATTTTAAATTATTTAAGTTTAGGTGATGCACATTAAAATATTTTTTCGAGTTTCATGTTTCAGGCGATTATTCGAGGTGGGATCGAGGAAAAAGACCGGTGACGATTTTTTCCATTTTAAAATGTGGTAATTAATTTTAATTTTAGGTTGGCACATTTTAAATAATTTATCAAGTTTTAGCATTTTTAAGCCTAAATCATTTATTTGGTATTCTTATGAGTTTTTAAAACCTTTTAAGTTTTAGCCATTGTGTATCTCTTTTTATTATTATTAGGGGATTTTATAATTTAGTGGATAAACCCTTAATTAACATTTTTAATTATTAATTTAGCATATTATATTCCCCTAATTAACTAAACTCACGCACACACACACTAACACAAACTTTCATGTTTATTCACACAACACACTTCATTCTATTTTCTTAGAGAATTTCTATCAAGATTAGCAGCCGCCCCCTTCTTCTGAATTTCTATCAAGGTTTTGTTGTGTTTTCTTCAAAGAAAATCGAGCCACCATCGTCCCGGATCAACCTCACTCTGTCTCTGCTTCGGTATTGCCATATCGTGAGTTTTTCACATCAAAGGCACGTATATTCTGTTATTTCTGCATCGATCTCGTTATATTATACGTTGTGTTGTTATTTATGCGTAAAAATACATGTGTGATGTGTATAAGTTTGAGCAATTATGTTTAGATCACTTTTGAAACCATTTTGAATCTAAAATCACGTTTTTGCTGTTTTTTTAAATACTGCGATTTTTCGGTCGTGATTCTGAGAAAACTTTCAACAAGAAAATTGTAGATCTTTTTGAAACCTTCGATTTGATAGTAAATTCTAATTGTTTGGATAAAATTTGAGTGAGTTATGGCGTTTTTTGTGAGACTGCTCAAACTGCATTTTTCCGAAAATTATGATATTGATGCGTCTTGAAGTTTTAATGTTCCAGGCTTCGTTGGGAATCGACGGGTGATCAGTCCTGCATATAGGTATGCCTAGTATGATTTTAAGGTGGTATTTGGACTACTGGTTAGTGTCAATAGGCACTTGAATTCACTAGAAGTCGTAGGAAACGATTTGGTTTCAATTGCCGTATTTTTTGATTTGTATGTGTCGTAGAGTGGACGTCGTTGCTTTGGGGTGTTTATACGAGGTTGGTTCAATGTTAGGGTATAATAAAGGGTCTCGGGGTGTAATATCCAAGCTTGGTGAACGGTACAGTTTAAGATTTCTTATGTTTATGGACTATTTGGTTAAGTTTAAATATAATTTAGATGTTAGGAATTTGGATTTATGATTCATAGTATTGTTGATTATAGATGATGTGTAGTTATGTTGTAGCTTCGTTGCGGTTTAATTCATGGTAATTTGTTTGTTGAGCCTATTGGTATGAGGCCAATGGGAATGGTTAGATAAGATATAGAGTTGCAACTTTCTTGTTGAGAGTATTGTCAAATTATGAGAAGTAGCGACATTGCGATTCGATTTTTAGTTGCTAAGTTATTGTTGGCTACAGAGGAGAGTGCACCCGCGCCAGGAAAGGCACCGCACTCGCGGTGATTGGGCAGAGGCGACACCACACCCGCGGTCGGAGAAGTATCGCACCCGCGGTCGTTGGTTTCGGTTTTTTGGCTGTTGTTCAGTACGCGTAGCCCACCCGCAGTCCAAAGGTTAGCGCCCCCGCGGTCGATGAATAGTAAAGTCATGTTTTGGTGTTTTAAGTGATAAAAGACAAGGATTTACTCATTTTTCCCTCATTCCACCCATTTCTATCGGTTCTTCAGCTCAAGGAGACCTAGGGTTCTCATTTCCTTTCTTTGATTTCTTTGATTCAAGCATCTTTTTGGTTATTTGAAGGGAGAATAATATTATTTTGGGTTCAAGGAGCTAAGGTAAGCTTGTGGTTTTGTTTATTCTTGGATTATGGTGTTGGGGAAATTATGGAATGCCAAATTGTGTTGGTTTTATGGGTTTTATTGTATGGGTTTGTGATTATTAAGTTGTTGATGGTTCTATTCATGGTTTATTGTTGTAGGATTTTTACCAAGAGATTAGAATCAAACTTCTTATTGGTTGTAAGTGGAATTCATTCTTTGTGCATACATGAATTATATGTATTGTATTGTTATGGTTTTAACATGCTATTCCCTTCCATTTGATTCATGTTATGTATGAATATACTTTGTTGAATATGAGATGCTTTTATATGTCTCAATTGTTTAAAAGGGAATGCAAAAGAAAAGAGTATTCAAAGTGTTTGTTTTAATGTCCAAGAGAGAGTTCAAATGATTTATTGGATTGATAAATAGATAGCCAGAGATTGTTGCAATTAGTTGATACATGACCATAGGCTTATATCCCAATAGATTATCGATTTATATCGTTGGGATATAGGTACAGAGACAGAGATACTATTTAGATATCAATCCAACAGAGAAAAGAGAAATACCATCGTTATTGTTATGTTATACTATGTTATTCAAGTTTCAAGAGTTAGATGGTATTTAATGATTTCAAAGCCATGTTTTACAGAGTATGATATATACAAATTGTTATGTAAGAGTTCCACTTGTTGAGTTTTATGCTCATTTCAGTTATTTAATGTGTTACAGATAAGAGTGACGGGCCAGGACGTTGATTGGAGCCGAGGTCATATGCATAGAAGATGGAAGGAAGAAGGCTATTTTGCTAGTATTTTGACATGATCAAAAATAATATTTTGTATTTTGAGACAACACTTGTTTGATCATGTATATACTTTTGATTGTGTATATTGAAAATGTGTTTATGTCAAGAAAATTTTAAATCCTTCCTCCCTTCAAATAATTTTTAGAAAAATTCCGCTGTTATTTTATGAAATCAGTCAAGGGCGTTACATTTAGTGGTATCAGAGCAACGTTCTTCGGACCAATGCATATGACTTCGTCTACTTTCATCAGTCCGGGTATGTCTTCTTCTACATCTATTTATTGTTATCAGTTGATATGTATTATGTGAGCACATTGTAGGAGTTAATGCCTCCTAACAGAAAGGCTTCAGAGGGTGAGGATAGCTCCTCATCGAGAGTTGTCGACGAGTTCGGCAAATTATTGAAAGAGCAAGCAAAGGTTCATAGTGAGCAGATTCAACAGTTGCTTCGTTTGCAAGGTTCAGGTCAGGGAAGAGGCCAAGGAAGAGATCAAGTGGTTCAATCAATTGGAACTGATGGGATCTTTACTACTTTTAAGTGGATGGATCCACCTGAGTTTGCAGGAAGCACTGATCCATTAGTGGTCGTAGAGTGGATCAAAGCACTTGAGGCGATATTTGATCATCTCAATTATGAAGACAAGGACAGAGTTGGTTGTGCAGTATTCATGCTAGTTAAAGCTGGACGTATTTGGTGGAATGCTACTAAGGTAAGTGTTGATGTTCTGGCATTGAAGTGGCAAGATTTCACGGATCTTTTCTACGACAAGTACTTCCCAGATACACTTCGAGCTCGGAAGGTGACTGAGTTTTTAGAGCTTCGTCAGGGAGGTATGAATGTTGACGAGTACATTTTGAAGTTCGAGGAGGGCTGTCTTTTTGCCCCATATATTGCATCAAATGACAAAGATAAGGGTGCTCATTTCATTAGAGGACTTCGAGCAGAAATCAGGAGGGACATCAATATGTCTAAGGCGGTGACATTTAAAGAGATCGTGGCTAAAGCACTGTTAGCCGAGCAAGATGAGAAAGACATTGCTAGAGAGAGACAGGCGAGGCAACAGGCTATTGCTCAAAGAGGCCAAGGTTCGAGCCAAAGAGGAAAAGGTAGTTTCAAGGTTTAAGGCAAGATGGAGTTGAGTTCTAAAGTACCGACAGTTCCATCTGATCCTGAGAAGCCGTTGTGTCCCAAGTGCAGTAGGCATCATAGGGGAGAGTGCAGATTTGGTACTCACACTTGCTACCGATGTGGCACTGCAGGCCATATCGCCAAGGACTGCCCGAGAGGATCGATTAAAGAGAAGGTGCAGGGTCGCATCTTCACCATGATGAAGGAAGGTATAAACCATGATTCTTCTGTGATCTCTAGCACTATTTTAATTTCAGGCAGAGTAGCTACGACATTGATTGATATAGGTGCTACTCATTCTTTTATGTCTGGACTATTTTTGAGATCTTTTGGTTTAGTTCTTTCTGTTCTTCTCCTCCAATTTAATGTTGTATTGCCTTCTGGGGATGTGTTAAGCCCGACGTCTATTTTGTATGCATGTTCTGTTCAAATTTATGAGCGAGTGGTTTATGTCGATTTGATTGTTATACCGATTGTTGCGTTTGATATTATACTTGGCATGGATTGGCTATCGACTTACCGTGCAGTGATTGATTGCGTTGCCAAGACTGTGAAATTTGCAGATGATGGAAATAAGTAAGGTATGCTCACAAGTGCAGGTACTTCGCTGTTCCTTCCTTTTATTTCATGTCTTGAGGCTAAGAAGTTGTTTTTTAGAGGTAGTGATGGGTATTTGGCTTTGATTGTGGATATGGATAGAATTGTGAAGTCGAATATTGATGATATTGATGTTGTGAGAGAGTTCCTTGATGTATTTGAGGATGATGTGTCGGGTTTACCGCCGGACAGAGATGTAGAGTTCGTGATCGATCAAGTTCTGAGGACAATTCCTATTTCCAAAGCTCTGTATAGAATGGCCCCGACAGAGATGAAAGAGTTGAAGACACAGTTGCAGGATCTTTTGGATAAAGGTTTCATTCGGCCGAGTTCTTCGCCTTGAGGAGCTCTGGTTCTTTTCGTCAAGAAGAAATATGGGTCTTTGCGGCTTTGCATTGATTACATAGAAATCAACAAAGTGACAATCAAGAATAAATATCTGTTGCCACGGATAGACGACCTTTTTGATCAACTGCAAGGGGATACAGTGTTTTCGAAGATTGATTTGCGATCTGACTATTATCATTTGAAAGTTAGGGAGTCTGATATCCCTAAAACGGCATTTCAGACCAGGTATGGTCATTACGAATTTCTAGTGATGTCGTTCGGTCTAACTAATGCTCCTTCAGTCTTCATGGATCTTATGAACCGAGTGTTCAAGCCGTTTTTTGATAGCTTTGTCACTGTTTTTATCGATGACATATTGATTTATTCGAAGACCAGAGAGCTTCATGCAGAGCACCTCAAAGTTGTTCTTCAGTTGTTGAGAGAGAAGAGGTTGTATGCTAAGTTGAAAAAATGTGAGTTCTGGTTAGAGCAGATTTCTTTCTTAGGCCATGTTGTCTCGAAGGATGGTATAGCTGTTGATCCAGTGAAAATCGAGGCGATTCAGAAATGGCCTATCCCTACCACTGTATCAGAGTTACGCAGTTTTCTTGGTTTGGCGGGTTATTATCGTCGTTTTATTTTAGAATTTTCCAAGATTGCCCTGCCGTTAACCAATCTGACGAGGAAGACTGTGAAGTTTGAATGGTCCAATGAATGCCAAAGTGGATTCGAAGAGTGGAAAGATAGATTGACGACAGCTCCGGTACTTGCATTGCCTAGTGGTTCAGAAGACTTTGTTTTTTATACCGATGCGTCGAAGAAGGGCCTTGGTTCAGTGCTGATGCAACGTGGAAAGGTTATAGCCTATGCTTCTCATCAATTGAAAGATTACGAGAAAAATTATCCTACGCATGATCTGGAACTGGCAGCTGTGGTATTCGCCTTGAAAATCTGGAGAAACTATTTATATGGCTAAAAGTGTGAAATTTTCACGGACCACAGGAGTTTAAAGTATTTGTTTTCTCAGAAAGAACTCAATATGCGACAGAGACGGTGATTAGAGCTTGTCAAAGATTACGATGTGACGATTAGTTACAAAACTAGGAAAGCGAATGTTGTAGCGGATGCATTGAGCCGTAAGTAGAGTTCTTCTTTGAGTTCTACGATCCAGAAACCGTTTTTGTTAGGCTTGCAACGAGAGGAGATAGCTTTGGTGGTTCCGAGAACCATTGCTCGCTTTTCAGCGTTGATCATTCGGGTTACATTGACGGACAAGATCCGTAGAGAGCAGGCCAATGATGCTCAGTTGATAGAGATGAGAGCCAGAGTAGAAGAGAGAGGTAATTCAGAGTTTGGGATGAATTGAGATGGTTTAATGACATTCAGAGGCCGTATTTACGTTCCTGTTGGTGATGATATTCGGCGAGACGTCGTAACAGAGGCACATACCGCACCATACTCGATACATCCAGGTGGTACCAAGATGTATCAGGATCTTCGAAGACTCTATTGGTTGCCAGGTATGAAGAAGGATATTGCCATGTTTATTTCTCAGTGTCTAACTTGTCAGCAGGTGAAAATTGAACACCAGAAACATACTGGGACATTGCAGTCATTTCCGATTCCTCAATGGAAATGGGAGCACATTACAATGGACTTCGTGATTGGTCTTCCCACAACGCAAAAGGCTATAACTCTATTTGGGTTATCGTTGATTGATTGACCAAGTCAGCGCATTTTCTCCCAGTCAAGACAGCGTATTCCATGAACCAGCATGCCGAAGAGTACATAGCAGAGATTGTTAGACTTCATGGTGTTCCTGTGTCGATCGTGTCTGATCGTGACCCTAGATTTTTACCTCAGAGTTTTGGAAGAGTTTCACAGAGCATTGGGTACACGGTTAGCATTCAGTACAGCACATCATCCCCAGAGCGACGGTCAATCAGAGAGAGTTATTCAAAATTTTTGGAAGATATGCTCAAATCTTGTACTATCGATTATCCTGGTAGCTGGGATTCCAAATTGCCTCTTGTTGAGTTCACGTACAATAACAGTTACTAGGTGACGATTGGCACGGCACCGTATGAAGCACTTTATGGCAGAAATGTAGATCTCCCTTGTATTGGGACGAGATTGGTGAAAGAAAGATGTTGGGTACAGAGTTGGTCCAACAGACAGCTGATGTTGTTGCTGTTATTCAAGAGAGGATGAAGACAGCACAGTCGAGAGAGAAGAGTTATGCTGATGTACGGCGAAGGCCATTGCATTTTGAGGTTGGCGATCATGTGTTATTGAAGATTGCACATCTTAAAGGTGTGATGCGGTTTGGCAAAAATGGAAAGTTGAGTCTGAGATTTATTGGCCCATTTGAGATCTTGGATAGATTCGGTGATCGAGCATACAGGTTAGCCCTAACACCAGATCTTGTTAGAGTTCATAATGTTTTTCATGTCTCCATGCTCAGGAAGTGTATTGCGAATCCTTCCCATGTTCTTCGCCACGAGCCATTGATTTTGACGCCGAATTTAACGTACCAAGAGATTCCAGTCCAGATTATGGATCGCAAAGTTAAAGTATTGATAAACAAAGGGATCGGCATTGTTAAAGTCCTTTGGAGTAATCATTTGATTGAAGAAGCCACGTGGGAACCAGAGGATGAGATGAAAGGAAAGTATCCTGAGTTGTTTGCGCAGTAACGTCAATTTCGGGGATGAAATTTCTTGAAGGAGGGGAGATTGTAATATCCAAGCTTTGTGAACGGTACGGTTTAAGATTTTTTCTGTTTATGGACTATTTGGTTAAATTTAAATATAGTTTAGATGTTAAGAATTTGGATTTATGATTCATAGTGTTGTTGATTATAGATGATGTGTAGTTATGTTGTAGCATCGTTGCGGTTTAATTCATGGTAATTTGTTTGTTGAGCCTATTGGTATGAGGCCAATGGGAATGGTTAGATAAGATATAGAGTTGCTGTAATGCCAGGAAATTTAATCCTGGTAATCTGTAATTATTGAACTATAATTTGATATGATTATGAGAGGATTAATCGGGACACGAAAATGAGATGGCGTGTGAAAAAGATATGTGCGAGGACAGGTCTTTCGCGCACATGCGCGACCAATCGGGCGCACATGTGCGAAGGGGACAGAAAGACTCGCGCATATGCACGGAAGATGTCGCGCATATGCGCGAGCTGTGCGATGGGGCAAATAAAATTCCAGTAGGTCTCGCGCATATGCGCGAGGTAAGTCGCGCATATGCGCGAGCTGCCGAGGAGAACATTGCGCAGACCAGTAGGTCTCGCGCATATGCGCCGATAGATGTCGCGCATATGCGCGAGACGTGTGTTACAAAGGGTGAGCCACTTGTTTTGTTGCATACGCAAGTTGTATATATATATATATATATATATATATATATATATATATATATACACGAAGGTAAATGGGAAACAGAAGGAAAAGAAGAAAACCGAGGCCAACTTCACCATCTGATTTTAGAATTTGATTTACGAGAAATCCGTCCGTCTGAATCGTAATCCGACATCGGTACTGTGATCCTATTGACGTAGGCTACAACTGGACGTAAGTTTTGCTACGTTTAGACATGTTTTGAAATTATGCTATTGTTAGAACTGAATATGATTCATATATGATGTTCTTGACATGTTAGACATCATAGAATCAAAGTCAGATTGAGAAACGGACTGATTATGCAATTGTTATGAATTTTTAGAGTATATTGATTTATACCGGAAAGTTCTGATTATGCAATTGTTATGAATTTTTAGAGTATATTGATTTATACCGGAAATTTTTGAATCGTGACTGGATTATAGATTGTACTGGATATGGGTTATGGATTGTAACTGTGATCTGAGGATATTGTATTGACGGGGATATTGAAATTGTAACGTTATGCCGTTAATTTTGAATTAAATCCAGATTGATCAGATTGTTATTGATTTGAAAGGTATATTGACATGAGATTATTGATATTGTCAGTGCCAGAGAGACTGTGAATTCAGGACTTCGACTGAGCCAGAAACCGACGAAAGAAAGGTATAAGTCAATGTGGTATTGGGAGATCGACTTGAGTCGGTTTAGACTTGAGTTTCCCTAAATCACATACTTTACTTTATTGCATTGATATTGCATTGATTTGACTGATGTACTTGTTCTCTTGAATTATAGATAGCGGGTATTAGACGAGTAATCTTGTGACAGAAGTGCCTGATAGTGGTGGGATCGCCACGGGCACATTGCACGATGTCACATGATAGTGTAGAAATCTTGGGACGGAAGTGCCTGACAGTGGCGGGATCGCCACGGGCACATTGCACGATGTCTCCAGATAGGATATTAGCGATAGAGTTACAGTCCATGACGGTTAGGTCAGGACACCGGATGTTTGGTTATATCGAGTAAATAGGATTGGAATTCTTCTATTACATAATTCGATATAGGAACACCATATTTGGTTATATCGAGTAATAGAATTACTGTTCCTTCTATTACGGAATTCGATATAGGAACACCACATCTGGAAACCGGGAACCCTAGACTAGGATTGAGTCTAGTCTGAATGACAGAGTTATGAGCATTGTCGACAGTCTATGATTGTTTATGTTTCAGATTTTGATACATATATCTGTGTTACCTGATTACATGCTTTATATTTGTTTATATGATTGCATGTTTCGGTTATTTATACTGGGATTTATTCTCACCGGAGTTATCCGGCTGTTGTCTTGTTTGTATGAGTACATGACAACAGGTGGGACAGGATCAGGGTCCAGGAGATGAGGAGAGATCGTGATAGAGTGGAGACTTCGGACTTTGATGTATATAGGGTGTGACACTTGATATATAGATGTTGAACCATAGTTCTACTGGTTTGTAGACGGTACAGGACATGTACTTTATTTTTTAGTGAGTTGTATATTACTTTGATTTCACTACGTTCCGCAGGTTAAAGAGAAAAAAAAAATTTAGACCCTGTTTTATAATTGATTAATTAGTCCCAATGATGATTAAGAACTTGATTAGCGTCCGGGTCCCCACAACAGGTGGTATCAGAGCGATAGATACTTGAGATTGAGATAGGAGCTAGTGAGCGGGGTAGAATGTGTTTTCTTTCCTGCTTTTGATTGCTAGCATGATTTACTGCTTTATAATGCATGTTTATCTATTATCTGATTTGATCTGAAAACATGTATTATTGAGAACGAATCAGAGCCGAGTCTGGATCAGCAGTAAGATGATCAGAGGAGGACTGAAATAGAACTTTGGTTTGGGGTTGCTAATTCTTTTGATTTCAGATATGCCTCCAAGGAAAATACCAGAACAGGGGAGTACATCGAATCCTCCCATGGATGTGACACCTACATCGATGGAGAAACTGTTGAAAAGGTTTCAGTCATTTCATCCACCGACTTTGAAAGGTACGGAGAATTCCGTGGAATGTGAAAGTTGGTTGGACGATATTGAAGCGATGTTCGAATCTTTAGAGTATACGGATGAGAAGAGGGTGAAATTAATCGGACACCAGTTGCATGATGTTGCTAAAAACTAGTGGATCATAGCGAAACGGGCATTGGAACAACGAGGTACGGTCATTACCTGGAGTGTATTTAGAACTGAATTTTATCAAAGGTTCTTTCCGGTATCATATAGGAAGGACAAGGGAGCCGAATTTGCAAACTTGAGACATGGTCAGTTAAACATTGAGGACTATGTGGCCAAGTTCTCTACACTGTTGAGATTTGCTCCCCATGTAGCTGAGCATGATGGGCCGTTGCGGACCAGTTCATAAATGGCCTAAATCCTGAAATTTTTACCTTGGTGAATACCGGGAGGCCAAACAATTTCACCGATGCCTTGAACAGAGCCAAGGGAGCCGAAGCAGGTCTGATGAGACAGAGAGAGGCTTCGTTTGTGCTTCCAGTACCGGGACATCAACAACCACCTCCTCGATTTGAAGGTTGCAGTAGCAGTAGCAGGAAGAAGGATTTCTTGAAGGCTAGAGGGAAGCAATTCAAGAAATCAGGAACTAGCTCGTCCAGTTCGAGTGGCTCTAGACAGATCGGTCAAGACCAGAGTTATACAGGACCGCACTGTGGTACTTGTGGAGAGAGGCATTCCACAGATCAGTGCCGAGGAGTGGTTGGTAGCTGTTGTATTTGTAGACAGCAGGGACACTTTGCCCGAATGTGTCCCCAGAGGAGTGCCCAGGGATCATAGGCAGCTGAGTCATAGGGATCAGTGGCTCAGACCTGTAGACGATCATCTGCCATTCATTCTTTTCAGCCAGCACAGCCTACTCAGTCACAGCAGAGGCCAGGAGGGGGCCAGACAGTGAGCCAGCCTCCGAGACAGCAGGCCAGAGTTTTTGCTTTGACCGAGGAGCAGGCACAGGACGCACCTGATGATGTTGTGGCAGGTAACTATTTTATTTCTGGTTATCCTGCATATGTATTGGTTGATACTGGTGCATCTCATACCTTTATTTCTGAGAGATTTGCATTAATGCACACATTGCCTGTTGAGTCATTAGCCACTGTAGTATCTGTCACGTCTCCGTTAGGAACAGGTTTGATATCAGTAAAATCTGTTAAATCGTGTATACTGCAGTATGATGGGCACACGATTGAGTTAGACTGTATTGTGCTTGGTTTATCTGATTTTGATTGTATTGTCGGTATCGATATGTTGACCAAGTACCGGGCTACAGTCGATTGCTTCCGCAAGATAGTTCGATTCAGACCTGAGATGGCTGAGGAGTGGAAATTTTATGGTAAGGGATCTCTTGCTAGAATTCCTTTGATATCTGCAATGAATATGACTCGATTATTGCAGAAGGGAGCGGATGGATTCCTGGTATATTCAGTTGATTTACTGAAGTCGAGCCCATCATTGGAGGACTTGCCAGTGGTATGTGAGTTTGCTGATGTCTTTCCAGATGAGATTCCTGGATTGCCTCCGATTCGAGAGATAGACTTCAGCATTGAGTTAATGCCAGGAACAGTTCCGATTTCTAGGGCTCCATACATGATGGCACCGATCGAATTGAGAGAACTGAATGAACAGTTGGAGAATTTACTAGCCAAGGGGTATATCAGACCGAGTGTATCTCCTTGGGGTGCTCCAGTACTGTTCGTGAGGAAGAAAGACGGGTCGATGAGACTTTGTATCGACTACAGGCAGCTGAACAAGGCAACGGTAAAGAATAAATATCCATTGCCTCGTATTGATGATTTGTTTGATCAGTTGCAGGGTTCATCTGTATATTCCAAGATCGATTTGAGATCTGGATACCATCAATTGAGAGTCAGGGACTCTGATATCTCTAAGACTAGCATTTAGAACCAGGTATGGACACTATGAATTTATTGTCATGCCATTTGGTTTGACGAATGCACCGGCGGTATTTATGGGATTGATGAACCGCGTCTTTCAGAAATATTTGGATGATTTTGTTATCATATTCATTGATGATATATTGATTTATTCAAAGAATATGATTGAGCATGCTAATCATCTGAGGACTGTTGAGAATTTTGAGGACGGAGAAACTGTATGCTAAATTGTCGAAATGCGAGTTCTGGTTGAAACAGGTGATATTTCTGGGTCATATTATATCCGGAGACGGTATATCATTGGATCCCAGTAAGGTTGAGGCAGTGATTTCTTGGCCAAGACCGACATCTGTACCCGAGATTCGCAGTTTCATGGGTTTGGCAGGATATTATCGCCGATTCATTAAAGATTTTTCGAGTATTGCCAAACCGATTACGCAGTTAACTCGGAAGAATGCTCCGTTTGTTCGGTCAGAAGACTGTGAATCCAGTTTTCTGGAATTGAAAAAGAGATTGACCAGTGCGCCTGTGTTAACGATTCCTTCAGGTACTGGTGACTTTGTTGTTTATTGTGATGCATCTCACCGAGGATTGGGTTGTGTTTTGATGCAGCGGGGGCATGTGATTGCTTATGCCTCGAGACAGCTGAAACCCCATGAATCTCGTTATCCAATTCATGATCTTGAATTGGCAGCCATAGTCTTTGCATTGAAGATATGGCGGCATTATTTGTACGGTGAGAAATTTGATATATATTCTGATCATAAAAGCTTGAAATATCTGTTTTCGCAATCAGAGCTGAATATGAGACAGCGGAGATGGCTAGATTTATTGAAAGACTTTGATTGTGAAATCAAATATTATCCAGGGAAATCCAACGCAGCAGCATACGCGCTGAGTCAAAAGGTATGTGCACTATCCTTATCGATGATAGGTGTTTCGAATTTGATAGAAGACTGTTGTTTGTCTGGATTAGCTTTTGAAACAGATTGTCAGCCTCTGAGATTATATACAATTCAAGTTGAACCAGAATTGATAGTGAAAATCAAAGAGGCACAGAAGGTTGATCAGAACATACAGAATTCAATTGCAATGGTCAGAGCTGGTCATCAATCGGAATATCAGGTTCGGAATAGTGTTTTGTATGTGAATAATCATATTTTTGTGCCAAATGTTTCAGAATTGAGACAGCGAATACTGACAGAAGCGCACAACAGTCGTTTTAGCATTCATCCTGGTGGCAGGAAAATGTACAATGATTTAAAGGCACAATATTGGTGGAAACAAATGAAATCTGATGTGACTGAATTTGTAGCCAAGTGTCTGAATTGCCAACAGGTGAAAGCTGAAAGAAAGAAAGCAGGAGGATTGTTGCAGAGTTTGTTCATTCCTGAATGGAAGTGGGATCACATTTCCATGGATTTTGTGACGCAGTTACCGAGATCCTCCAGAGGTTGTGATGCGATTTGGGTCGTGATTGATCGATTGACCAAATCCGCTTGTTTTATTCATACAAAATGACCTACCGATATGATCAGATGGCTGATGTTTATGTCCGTGAAGTGGTAAGATTGCACGGAGTGCCGAAGTCGATTGTTTCAGATCGTGATCCTCGATTCACTTCGCACTTCTGGCAAAGTTTACAGCAGGCTCTAGGTACGAAGTTACATTCGAGTACCGCATATCATCCTCAGACCGACGGACAGTCAGAACGGACAATTCAGACATTGGAAGATATGTTGAGAGCTGTAGTGCTTGATTTTAGCACTAGCTGGCAAGATGCATTGCCACTTTGCGAGTTTTCGTACAACAACAGCTATCAGACGAGTATTGAGATGGCCCCATTTGAAGCGTTGTATGGAAAGAAATGCAGATCCCCATTGTATTGGGATGATATCTCTGAAGTTCCTGAGACTGGACCTGATATGATCAGAGATATGACCGAGAAAGTGAAATTGATTCAGAAGAAAATGAAGGCAGCTCAGGACCGACAAGCCAAATATGCCAACCTCAGAAGACGACCGTTGGTATTTGAGGTAGGAGACCGAGTATTTCTGAAGATTTCTCCTTTCAGAGGTGTTGTCAGAATTGGCAAGAAAGGGAAATTGTCTCCAAGATATGTAGGTCCTTATGAAATTCTCGAAAAGATAGGAGATCGTGCCTATCGACTTGCCTTGCCACCTTCATTATCAGGAATACATGATGTTTTTCATGTATCTATGCTGCAGAAGTATCTCCCTGATGATTCTCACGTGATTCAGCTAGACGAGACCGAGCTGGACGAGACATTGAGTTATGTCGAGAAACCGATGCGGATTATCGAACGTAAAGAAAAACAGCTCAGAACAAAGACGATTCCTCTTGTGAAAGTTCAATGGACTCGTCATGGCATCAAAGAAGCTACGTGGGAGACTGAATCTGATATGAGACAAGAATTTCCAGCATTATTTCACTGATGTAAATATTTGTTCAGTTTGAACTATATTCCTTTTTAATGATATGATTTGACTATCTGTGATTTCGAGGACGAAATCGTATCTTAGGGGGGGAGAAATGTAATGCCCGGAAATTTAATCCTGGTAATCTGTAATTATTGAACTATAATTTGATATGATTATGAGACGACTAATCGGGACACGAAAATGAGATGGCGTGTGAAAAAGATATGTGCGAGGACAGGTCATTCGCGCACATGTGCGACCAGTCGGGCGCACATGCGCGAAGGGGACAGAAAGACTCACGCATTTACGCGGAAGATGTCGCGCATATGCGCGAGCTGTGCGATGGGGCAAAGAAAATTCCAGTAGGTCTCGCGCATATGCGCGAGGTAAGTCGCGCATATGCGCGAGCTGCCGAGGAGAACATTGCGCAGACCAGTAGGTCTCGCGCATATGCGCCGATAGATGTCGCGCATATGCGCGAGACGTGTGTAACAAAGGGTGAGCCACTTGTTTTGTTGCATGCGCAAGTTGTATATATATATATATACACGAAGGTAAATGGGAAATCAGAAGGAAAAGAAGAAAACCGAGGCCAACTTCACCATCTGATTTTAGAATTTGATTTACGAGAAATCCGTCCGTCTGAATCGTAATCCGACTTCGGTACTGTGATCCTATCGACGTAGGCTACAACTGGATGTATGTTTTGCTACGTTTTGACATGTTTTGAAATTATGCTATTGTCAGAATTGAATAGGATTCATATATGATGTTCTTGACATGTTAGACATCATAGAATCGAAGTCAGATTGAGAAACGGACTGATTATGCATTTGTTATGAATTTTTAGAGTATAATGATTTATACCGGACAGTTTTGAATCGTGACTGGATTATAGATTGTACTGGATATGGGTTATGGATTGTAACTGTGATCTGAGGATATTGTATTGACGGGGATATTGAAATTGTACCGTTATGCCGTTGATTTTGAATTAATTCCAGATTGATCAGATTGTTATTGATTTGAAAGGTATATTGACATGAGATTATTGATATTGTCAGGCCAGACAGACTGTGAATTCAGGACTTCGACTGAGCCAGAAACCGACGAAAGAAAGGTATAAGTCAATGTGGTATTGGGAGATCGACTTGAGTCGGTTTAGACTTGAGTTTCCCTAAATCACATACTTTACTTTATTGCATTGATTTGACTGATGTACTTGTTCTCTTGAATTATAGATAGCAGGTATTAGACGAGTAATCTTGTAACAGAAGTGCCTGATAGTGGTGGGATCGCCACGGGCACATTGCACGATGTCACAGGATAGTGTAGAACTCTTGGGACGGAAGT